>NC_091174.1:44879999-44904430 GCF_040958095.1 Procambarus clarkii | reverse complement strand
AGACAGAACAAGAGTATTAATAGGGTATTAATTTCATCAACACAAGACAGAACACGAAACAATGGATATTGAATAGAAGTGTTTGTAGAAAGCCTATTGGTCCATATTTCTTGATGCTTCTATATTGGAGCGGAGTCTTGAGGTGGGTAGAATATAGTTGTGCAATAATTGGCTGTTGATTGCTGGTGTTGACTTCTTGATGTGTAGTGCCTCGCAAACGTCAAGCCGCCTGCTATCGCTGTATCTATCGATGATTTCTGTGTTGTTTACTAGGATTTCTCTGGCGATGGTTTGGTTGTGGGAAGAGATTATATGTTCCTTAATGGAGCCCTGTTGCTTATGCATCGTTAAACGCCTAGAAAGAGATGTTGTTGTCTTGCCTATATACTGGGTTTTTTGGAGCTTACAGTCCCCAAGAGGGCATTTGAAGGCATAGACGACGTTAGTCTCTTTTAAAGCGTTCTGTTTTGTGTCTGGAGAGTTTCTCATGAGTAGGCTGGCCGTTTTTCTGGTTTTATAGTAAATCGTCAGTTGTATCCTCTGATTTTTGTCTGTAGGGATAACGTTTCTATTAACAATATCTTTCAGGACCCTTTCCTCCATTTTATGAGCTGTGGAAAAGAAGTTCCTGTAAAATAGTCTAATAGGGGGTATAGGTGTTGTGTTAGTTGTCTCTTCAGAGGTTGCATGGCTTTTCACTTTCCTTCTTATGATGTCTTCGACGAAACCATTGGAGAAGCCGTTATTGACTAGGACCTGCCTTACCCTACAGAGTTAGAAGAACTCTGTAGGGTAAGGCAGGTCCTAGTCAATAACGGCTTCTCCAATGGTTTCGTCGAAGACATCATAAGAAGGAAAGTGAAAAGCCATGCAACCTCTGAAGAGACAACTAACACAACACCTATACCCCCAATTAGACTATTTTACAGTGAACTTCTTTTCCACAGCTCATAAAATGGAGGAAAGGGTCCTGAAAGATATTAATAGAAACGTTATCCCTACAGACAAAAATCAGAGGATACAACTGACGATTTACTATAAAACCAGAAAAACGGCCAGCCTACTCATGAGAAACTCTCCAGATACAAAACAGAACGCTTTAAAAGAGACTAACGTCGTCTATGCCTTCAAATGCCCTCTTGGGGACTGCAAGCTCCAAAAAACCTAGTATATAGGCAAGACAACAACATCTCTTTCTAGGCGTTTAACGATGCATAAGCAACAGGGCTCCATTAAGGAACATATAATCTCTTCCCACAACCAAACCATCGCCAGAGAAATCCTAGTAAACAACACAGAAATCATCGATAGATACAGCGATAGCAGGCGGCTTGACGTTTGCGAGGCACTACACATCAAGAAGTGAACACCAGCAATCAACAGCCAATTATTGCACAACTATATTCTACCCACCTCAAGACTCCGCTCCAATATAGAAGCATCAAGAAATATGGACCAATAGGCTTTCTACAAACACTTCTATTCAATATCCATTGTTTCGTGTTCTGTCTTGTGTTGATGAAATTAATACCCTATTAATACTCTTGTTCTGTCTTGTGTTGATGAAATTAATACCCTATTAATGCCACATCTTGTTCTGTCTTGTGTTAGTGCCACATCACCCCTTCCACCTCACTCAAATGTAGATATAAAATCGGAGATGCGTAAGTTCTATTCAGTTGTGTATTTGTGAACTAAAGTCTTTGAAAATGTAATAAGTTTTACGAAACGCGCTCGTGTCGCGTCAGACTAGAAATAAAAATGAATTTTGGAGAATTGATTTTTGATTTACCTCCAACAGTGAAAAGAAATGTACGAAAGATTGAGAAAATTCGTGTTAGAATTATTAATCTTACTTTTTCGGTCATATTTAATAATATATGTCTACAGGAAAGACTGCTACCAAAATATACTAATATATATATATATATATATATATATATATATATATATATATATATATATATATATATATATATATATATATATATATATATATATATATATATATATACATATATGTCGTAGCTAGTAGCCCTAGTAGTACCTACTATGCAAGGCCCGATTTGCCTAATAAGCCAAGTTTTCCTGAATTAATATATTTTCTCTATTTTTTTCTTATGTAATGATAAAGCTACCCATTTCATTATGTCTGAAGTCAGTTTTTTTATTGGAGTTAAAATTAATGTAGATATATGATCGAACCTAACCAACCTTACCTAACCTAATCTAACCTATCTTTATAGGTTAGGTTAGGTTAGGTAGCCGAAAAAGTTAGGTTAGGTTAGGTTAGGTAGGTTAGGTAGTCGAAAAACAATTAATTCATGAAAACTTCGCTTATTAGGCAAATTGGGCCTTGCATAGTAGGCTGAGAAGTGCGTTCTGGCTACTTGGTACGACATATACATATATATATATATATATATATATATATATTATATATATATATATATATATATATATATATATATATATATATATATATATATATCGTACTTGGTTGATGGAGTTCTGGGAGTTCTTCTCCCAAGCCCGGCCTGAGGCCAGGCTTGACTTGTGAGAGTTTGGTCCACTAGGCTGTTGCTTGGAGCGGCCCGCAGGCCCACATACCCACCACAGCCCGGTTGGTCCGGCACTCCTTGGAGGAATAAATCTTGTTTCCACTTGAAAATGTCCACGGTTGTTCCGGCAATATTTCTTATGCTTGCTGGGAGGACGTTGATCAACCGTGGACCTCTGATGTTTATACAGTGTTCCCTGATTGTGCCTATGGCACCCCTGCTCTTCACTGGTTCTATTCTACTTTTCTTCTATATCGTTCACTCCAGTACGTTATTGTTTTACTGTGTAGATTTGGTACTTAGCCCTCCAGTATTTTCTAGGAGTATGTTATTTTATATCTCTCTCGTCTTCTTTCTAGTGACTACATTAGGAGGGCTTTGAGACGATCCCAATAATTTAGGTGCTTTATCGCGTCCGTGCGTGCCGTATATGTTCCCTGTATTCCCTCTATTTCAGCAATCTCTCCTGCTCTGAAGGGGGAAGTGACTACTGAGCAGTACTCAAGGCGGGACAACAGCAGTGAATTGAAGAGTACAACCATTATGATGGGGTCCTTGGATTTGAAAGTTCTCGTAATCCATCCTATCATTTTTCTGGCTGTCGCAATATTTGCTTGGTTATGCTCCCTAAACGTTAGGTCGTCAGACATTATTATTCCCAAATCCTTTACATGCGGTTTTCCTACTATGGGTACGTTTGATTGTTTATCTCTTCTGTCGTCCAAATTACTCGATTGGTGGCACTCCTGCCATCAGGGGTTGTGTCAAGGCCTAATTAAGTGAATTGGGGCCAGGGATTTACGGAAGAAACAGTAAAAAGCTAAGAGACAGTTGACTGTGTGAACGCATGAGGCAGGCTGGCAGAGCCTCATGGTGTAACAGGCTGCGTCAGTGTGGAGACGCCGCCGGCCAATGTCACCACAGTGTAGAGCAACGCGGGCTCTACTCTGATGAGGTTGTGATTCCACAGCCGTGAGGGTACTCCTGTGGGCGGCACCCATGTGCGCGCCCGCCCACGGGTGGAGGCCACCCACCCAGGCCACCCGCCTGCTCGCGCGCCGGCTACCCCAGGCCAACCGCGCGCCGGCTACCCCAGGCCACCCAACCCCCCTCTCTCAGCTCGGGAGGGGCGTTGTGGCCACATGCCTTGGCCACTTTCCCGGGACAGCCTAGGGCCACATCTTGTCGACGAATGAGGAGCAAGCAAGCTAAGTGTGGTAGTAATTTTGGTAATGAGGAAAAATAAGGGAAAGAGGGCAGTAGAAAGGAGTAGAAATGAGTACTATTACAGTGTGATGGGTACCGGTGAAATTCCCGGTAAGAGTTATCTCAGAGCCTCGCCAGGCTAGAAAAGCAGCTGAGTGGCAGCTGTCAGTGGAATCCAGGTGTTGGATCGGGGCGGTACCTGGAGAAAGATATTATACACGGGACCACACTGTATGTATAAGTAGACTGACTAGAGTCTGTAACCAGTCAGTGTAGAGATTTACCATATAAGTGATCCAGCCTGTCGATTCTATATAATCGTTCAGGCTGGATTAATGCCATAGAGTACCGTAAAATTATATCATTAGAGGTAGGCAGGGATGTCAGTGGGGACTCTTGAAGTCTGTGTAGGTAGTTGCACACTACTTGGTGATATAATTTTCATTGATTATGTGAATGCCATTCCTATGTGTTCATTTGCATGTTTATGTACTGTGTTGTGTGGTAAGTCAGTAGGTGTGATTGCTGACTGATTGCCTAATGATGTCATTAGCATTTGGGGTATGCTGACGGCATCATTATGTTGCAGGTTTGTGCAGTCTTGTTTCAGTTTATATAATATTATTGCCCCAGGAACTGTGTTGAGGGTTTAAGGGACCTCTAGGATTATTCAGGGGAATTCACAGTACTATTGAGAGAAGGCAATTGATGGGTTAATTGCCTTGCTGAGGCAAGTGTGTGTGTGTTCACAGTATTCCTTTGCAATCAGGTGCATGAAGTAAAAGAGGGGGAGGGGCAGTAATATTAGTATACTTGTGTGTGTTGCACAATCGTGTGTTTTTATTGTGTGAGCACAGTAATTAGTGAGTTGCAGTAGCCGCAACCATATGTGGGCAGTGCTGTTATGATGTTGCATGCCATTATAGTGTGACCTATGTAACGCTTGGGTTACTTTGTTTCTTTAAGTTGTGTTGAGGACTTAAGGATTCAGTGAGTTAATTAAGTAAGGGGTAATTAACTGGATAAGGGGTGCACACTTAGTATTGTGGATCGAGTGAGGGCTGTTATAAGAGAAACAGTGTTGAGCTAGAATGAGATACGTCTCGGGAGCAATTAATTGTCCATGTGACAGTTAATTGACCACTCTAGCTAACTATGTAATTAGCCTTCTCATCATGAATTCACGTAGTGGGAGAGGATCTGTCAGAGTCTGTCAGTACTTGTGTTAACGTAATATGCTCGAGACTAATTACCTTTCAGGGGTATAGCAATTAGTGGCTCATGTTAATTAGTGGAGTAATTAACATTGGAGAGCTCCGGTGACTCGGTAAAGCGAGGTCATGGAGCTAGCATAAATCGTTGTCTTAATCATATCCTGTCTGAGGACAGTGGATTATTGGCACATCTTGTTAATTAGGGTAATTAACTCCTTCCCCGTGAATTCACAGTGTTTGATGAGACCTGCTTAGGCAGTGCGGTGTGAGACGTATTTATGGATGATTAATTACCGGTCCTGGTGACAGTTAATTAATGGCTCAGCAGTAATTAGTGCCCTAATTAGGGTAATTAACACTCACTAGTAATTTTTTGACACAGACTGTGGAGAAGCTACCAAGTTAGGGTAGGCTTAGTTAACGTAACTCAATGGGGATGTAATAAGTGGTCCGTTTGACCTTAATTGAGAATTACTCACTGAATACTTGCCAGGAGTCAAGTGTGGTGTAATATGTTGAGTTATTGATAACAAGAGAGAGACAAGTGTTAATGATTAACGTAGGGATGTGTAAAGGCAACAGTCACAGCGAAGTTCACACAGTGGAGGAATTGTCAAGTGAAAACTAACGTAGTGTTAACGATTTAACGAGCTGTCGTTAATTGAGTGATTAACGTAAGGAGTTGACGGTCTGTTATGATCGGAGTCAATTGCGCTGTAATTAAGCTTCCGTAATTCGTTGGATTGATCAGCTCTGTCTGCGGACAGAGTGATTAAGCACTCGTAGCTAATTAAAGATACTTAGTAATCGCCACTTAGTGAATTCACCAGGTGTTGATGTTGTTGTTTACACAGAGTATTTGAACAATTGTTTGTGATTACCGTAGTACTTTGTTGCTGACTGCTGCGATCAGTCAATTCACGTAATTAATCACTTCAGGCAATTTCTTTTGGTTGTCGTCTGGTGACGAGAGTAGAGTCATCTAGGGATCTGTGGAGCTGTGTCCCAGAATTCCCGCCTTGCCTGTCTGTGTATCGGGTTACAACAGGGCAACTTCTTCTTGGGAGTTGCAAAGAGTGTTCACACTGGGTTGTGATAGGGGGGAGTCACTGTTGGACTCCCGCCTAGTTACGTGGGTCTCTCCTGGGGGGCAGGAGGACCCCTAAGTTTGTGATTATAGTAGCTGTCAGGGAAACCGAGACACTATTGATTGCCTGCTTGTGTCTTTGTTTCAGTGGATCCTTCATTTGTTCAGTTAGTTCATGTTGTCAGCCCGAAGTGTCAGCAAGATGGAGCCTGCTGTCACTTCTCGAGGGGCTGTTGAATAGCTGTGTTGCAAATGCCACTTGATGTACAATAACGTAACCATTCGCTGTGGTGTAACTTAGTTTGTGATACTTTTCTTTGTTTTGCAATATTGCATCATCAGTGGGCACACCTGTGTTCAGGTTAGTTCAGTATGCAGCCTCACAGCAAGGGTTGCTATTTAGCTGTTTGTTATCGTGCCACTGGATTGACATTAACGTAATGTAAACTCGGTAATGTAGTAGTTAGTCTCTTGTTATTAATAAATTGTTATGTTATAGAAAACAGTCTTTGATGTCAACCCTTCAACCATATTATTCCACCATATTTCTGCATATTATTATTAAATGTTGATGTGATCTTGATAAGGCGGCTGTTCTTGGGAATTCGAATTCCAATTCATAGCGCCACTTCAAATATAAATGTTTGATTGTGAGAACCTGTCGGTTACCCTTTATTAGTTTTAACGTCCTGTTTAACTAGGAGGAGCCAGCGGCCTATTGTGGACAGGTTTTCACCCTTGGTGGTGGAGGCCTGGCGGTTTGCTCCCGCTTTTCCTTTTTCTACTGGACTCATGCTTAACTGCCGTGAGCAGACTTTAAACTTGTAGTCCACCTCTTAAGGGAGGTAGGCGTACAGAAAAATCCCACAGCTGGCGCCCAACATGGGGCTATGCAACTTGGGTTCGAGCCCATGAAGTGTAGTCTTATTGATTTTTAAAGTAACATAAGATATCGTTGCAGAATATTGTGGAACAGTATTGTTGGAGGTATGTTTTGTGCACGGTTGTCACACGTAGGTACACACACCACACACACACAGTAGGAAAAGGTATTTCATGGTAGATATGGGGAAATCTGTCTGGCTTTTGGTGGCTCCTACTCGATCCCTGAGATCTCACTTCATCCTGCCCATCATCCTCCTTTCCACTTTCAGCTCCTTTTTGGGCTCCTTGTTCTGCCGCTTCACTTCTGGCTCTTAACTGCCTCAGGATCTCATCCTTCATCCCAGCTACTTTAGATGCTTTCAACCTGATGCCACATTTTTCTGCTATTTGTTTCAATTGATCCCTCGTGCAACCTTCTAAGTCCTCAGGCTTGCCTGACTCCACAAACGCTTGCACCTTATCCATCTTTGTCCTGTGAGTCTTCCCAAGAGAGAGAGGACACACCTGCGGTCACACAGTTTATCTATTTCAGCAAGGGTGTACAAATCCACTCTTGGACAGGGTGTGGGTGTGTCGTTCACTCTCCCGGACACAGGCCCCCAATTTATTATAGACTGTGGGTTGGTTGGTGTTGTCGTCGTTGATCCTTCTCTACGGACAACCCAACCCACAACTCGGTAGAGTGCTTATACTAGGAGATCACCCTTGGCGCTTCTGGCTCTTGGAGAGGGGCTCAACGTCACACGTTTAGGGGATGCGGCTCCAACACTTAGCCTCGTTGTCACGTGCACACACCCACTCGAGCCGCTGTGACTCCCCACTCTCTCCTTAGGTGATATCTCCTCAATCCCCTTGACTTATTAGTATTACCTTTACCCTGTCCACGCAGTGGTTCTTGGTTCTTTCTCTCTCTCCTTCTTTACTACCTCCTGGGAAGCCTCACTAGGACAAGGGCAAACACCAGCAAATTGGGATACATTTACTGGACAAAGCACATACACGATACATACACACATATAATAATAATGAATCCTATACTCTATAATCTTACAATCAGGTTGCACTCCAACACCCAGAACTCTACCATCAGCTTATCAAGTGGTATCCTATCTCCTGGTTCACCACCTGATACTATCAACCACCTCAAGTTGATCAAGTCTACATACACTGTTGCACCACAGCAAGATAATATATATAGAAAACAGCATTTGAATGCAATAACATATATCAGTATAAATGTTCATTGATACACAACAATGATCAATCGATCACTCTATCAGTCCTAGAACGCATACATCTGTAGGTAATCACCTACGACTGTAACTCTAAACTTCAGTATAAAACACTCCTTGACATAGAATGCCAACAATCACTCACCTCTCACTGCGTCTTGCACGCTAATGACAACCAAACACTATCAACTCCCTATAAGTAATCCACCAGAACTTCCCCTTCCACCTCTGGAAGTTCACTACCCTAATATCCTTAGGTTCTTCCGGGCTTCACTACCAGGATCCTCTGCAGCTCCTCCAGGCTGCTATCACGAAGTTTCCTTGAGCAACTACGGTGCTTCACCCTTCTGCTAGGTTCCTCCACAGCTCTCTTGGCTGCTACACCACCTCTACAGAAGCACGTGACACTCCTCTTTACTGCTTCTTCTCCTCACAGCTCGAGGTCCTCTGCTCCACTACCTTGGAGTCTCATCAGCTACTTCATCTGCTGGCTTTCGACGTTCTCAGCAACTTCTTCCCCAAAGACAAACCTGCAACCCATCGACACTCCAATAAGAATGTTCCCCTTTAAACACATAAACAAAAATAATCACACAATAGTTTGCCTTAAATCTCTATCTGTCCTCTACATACAGTGAGAGTGGACTCCCCCGGTTTTGGCGGGTCCATACTCCACCTCGCCCGGTGGCGGTCCTCACTACGGCTGGGAGGGGTCTTCCTCCGTCAGGAGCCGGGCTCCTCAGTCGTCGGTCAGTAGCTCAGAGGGGACGGACGTCGCTCCGTGCTCCTCCCTCTTCACTCTCCTATTTCAGGCCTTCTGCCTTATTAAAACATGTCTAACTTATAAATAACATCGCTACTGTTGCTGGCACACGACCAACTACAAGCAATCACTATGAACTGGCGTATATCGTGCTTTACCACAGATTAACTGGTCGAGGGCGCTTTCCCTCTGACGGCGTCTGGTCAGGCGCTCCACACAGCCCACGAAAATGCCTCTGAGCAGCTTATTGAACTCTGCTCGTCGACCAGGACTTGATACCCACAACGTTCCCAGCTCGGTTCACAGCTGGCACGTCTACACACTTCTCTTCTCTTCGAGATATATCACTAGGGGTTCCCTTCTGGCGGGAGCTCAACGGAGCGCAGGCTTCCCCTGCGATGTCTGGCACTCAAGTGAGGTCAAGGTCCTCCGGAAGCGAGCCTCACGCCTCCAGCAAAATGTCCACATCTCCTAGCCAGTCATTTATCTGTTTTCTCCTTCATTGCCCATAATCTCAAACTGTTATACATATCCAAGCAACTATTTTACATATGCGTTATCACCTCAATATTTGCTAGACCTTCTAATCAGGTCAGGCTTGATGAATAACTCTCAAGGAGGGAGACTCGTTTGCTCCTGTAGGCTGAGATCATAACACTCCCCTCCCCTTATTTTTGAGAGTTATTCCAGTGGCAAAGCTCGGGATAATACATCCGCCACCACAGCTGCCTCGTTCTTCAACCGACTGGTTCGACCGGTTGATCTGCTTACATACTCCCTTAAGGAGTCTAGCAATTAGTTCGTTGCTCCTTGCAACATCTGGCTCACAACTCGCCAGAAACATGATCTTCTCATAAACGATTGACTTCTCTGGCACCTCTTGGCTAGGCTGTCCTCCTTGGACGCCTGCACTCCATCGGTCCACTCTACTTATTGTCTCCTCACCCTCCGTTTCCTCGTCTTCTTCTCTTCATCGTCCAGAGTCAGACATCTACTGTCTGTACCTCCTCTGTCGTCTTCATACTTCCATCTACTGCCATTATACTTTCGTCTCCTGTCCATCATACTTCACTCCCTCGTCTTCACCGACGATCCTCCCTTTCGTCTCCTCATTTATCTGAGACCTCATCCTGTTTCGACTCCCACCGAGTCCTCGGCTTTCTTCTACTTCCTCCATGCTTGTATCCTCATCCTCTTCTCACACTTCTCACCTCTGTACCACTCCCATTTCTTCTCCTTCAACTCTTCTTCGTTCCCTAACAGTTTCTTCGAGCACTGTACTACATCCAACAGCACTCGACCGTACATATCGCTTTACCTCTCCTAGAGTGCTCATAAGCATCTCTCCACACATACTGTCTCTTCTCCTTTCATTTTCTCGGCTATTACTCTTCTTCATTATCTCTTCCTTCACGTTTTCTGTGGAAACATGTCGACTCCTGACATCTCAAACAACTTAACTCCACTATCCATATGCCTCTGTGCTCGTGGACAACTTGACGCTCTACTCCCGTCCTCAGTCTGTCCACATCCTTCCTCATTTCTACTCAGCACAGTTGCATTCACCTTCCGACCCTTAATTTCAGCAGTCTGGGCTCTACTCAGGTCCGCTCTCTTCACAGTATTCTTCTTCGGCTGGGCCATCTTCACTTTTCGACCTTCACCGAGACTTCATTTTCCTGGGCTGGACCTTCATCAAACACCATGATATATCTACATCGATATCTTCCACCGGTTGAATCGACACTGTCTCACCTTCTCCAGTGTCTTCCTCGTCGGCCACTCTCTTCCTTCATCACTACCGAGACAGGGTACTCAATGGCTTGGCGGTCTCCTGACTCATCTCCTCGGATGTCAGTCAGGTTCACACTCTCAGGTGTCCCACTCGTGCCGTGGCCTTCTGGGCACTCCTCTGGCACAGTCTCCGCTATGACTCTTGGCAACATCTTTGTCCCGCACAAGTCATTCCCCAGGATCACTTGGACTCCTGGAATAGGTATGTCGGGGGCACACTCCCAACATCACCTCTGCCGACACATATTCCGACCTTAGCATGGACAGTGCATACGGGCATGTCACTTTCAGACAATAACCCATATACCTTCATCTTACCACTGCCAGCTAACCGTCGATCATTCCCAATCAGGCTTCTCGTAATCAAGCTCTGATTAGCTCCGGTATCTCTTCAAGATACCAACTTCTACTTCAGGTTGGCTTCCTATTCTGATCCAACCTTTGCTCATGAACGGCCTATACCTCTCGTTCACTAAGTTCACCTTCTGTGGTTTGTCTTCGAACACATCGGTATATTTACTTGGGGGTCACACATGGCCAGGGTCACAACTCTCTTGCCCTGCCGACAATCTCGCATCACATGACCCAATCCGTTACATTGGTAACATCTCATCTGGGAAAAATCTCTCCTATACGTACCAGAGTAGCTCTGACTCTGCCCACTCGTATTGGAGTTCCTCGGGCCAGACGTACTACTCGCACTCTGTGGGGCTTTACTGGACTCTTGATTCCTGGATAACGATTCAGTTTCTCGTTTGCTCCTCCATCTTCACTTTCAGACGAAGTGCGCGACCTACTCTTCTGAGTTTTAGGGTACTTACTTTTATCTGCCATTTATCAAAATTTTTCTCACCCCAGACTCTTCTGGGTCTTCACTAATTTCTTCCTCCCCAGACTCCACTGGATCTGCCATTGCTGCGTCTCGCCTCGCTTCTTCACTCTGTTCTCCCTTAAGCTCTTGTACGCTTCAGTAATCATATCTGCTCTATCTGCGGCATCTTTCACCTTCCTTTATCCCTGCTTCTTGGATCTTGAACTTTGTTTCGGGATGCATCATCTCCAAGACTTCTCCATGACCATCAGTTTGCTTCAGGTCAGCGTAGGATCCAACTCCAGCAGCCTCAATCCACTTCTGGAATCGTCTTTTCCAGATCCCTTGCTGTCTCAGCAAACGTACACGCTCCAACTTTGATCATCTCTCTGAAGCGCTTCCTATAAGCTTCTGGGGTTAGCTGAAACGAGCGCAATATGCTGCTCTTTACTGTGGCATAATCCTGGCACTCTTCCAGTGACAATTGGGTGTATGCCTCCCTGGCTGCACCGGTCAATCTTAACTGACCAGCTGGGCCCATTCCTCCTGTGGCCACTCCTTGATACTGGCTACTTTTTCAAAATGCTCGAAGAAGCTCTCTGCCTCTTCGGGCACAAACAAGGGAATGTCCTTCTCCCTAACCCTAACATCTGGTGGGTGTGATACCTGGGTGGTGCTCTCTGGCAACCCATGTTCAATCCTTTGCTCAGCCAAGGTTCTATTCGCTTCTATCTGCATTTGTTTTGTTCTCTCTTTTTCTTTTTCGACTTGGGCTTTTTCTTTCTCCTGTTCCAACTCCAGTTCCCTTACTCTGGTTTTCTCTTTTTCTACCTCCAGTCTGGTTTTCTCTTTTCTACCTCCAGTCTGGTTTTCTCTTTTTCTACCTCCAGTCTGGTTTTCTCTTTTTCTACCTCCAGTCTGGTTTTCTCTTTTTCCTTCTCGGCTTCATTTTTCATCTGAGTTCTAATTTCATCTTTTCCAGCTGGAACTGTCTCTCCTCACGCTGCATCTGGAGCTCTAACTGGAATCTCTCCAAGCTCCTATTTCGGCTACTCCTGCTACTTCGGCTACTCTTGCTGCTCCTACTCGATCTTTGAGATCTCACTTCATCCTGCCCATCATCCTCCTTTCCATTTTCAGCTCCTTTTTGGGCTCTTTGTTCTGCCGCTTCACTTCTGGCTCTTAACTGCCTCAGGATCTCATCCTTCATCCCAGCTACTATAGATGCTTTCAACCTGATGCCACATTTTTCTCCTATTTGTTTCAATTGATCCCTCGTGCAACCTTCTAAGTCCTCAGGCTTGCCTGACTCCACAAACGCTTGCACCTTATCCATCTTTGTCCTGTGAGTCTTCCCAAGAGAGAGAGAGGATACACCTGCGGTCACACAGTTTATCTATTTCAGCAAGGGTGTACAAATCCACTCTTGGACAGGGTGTGGGTGTGTCGGTTCACTCTCCCGGACACAGGCCCCCAATTTATTATAACTCTGGGTTGGTTGGTGTTGTCGTCGTTGATCCTTCTCTGCGGACAACCCAACCACAACTCGATAGAGTGCTTATACTAGGAGATCACCCTTGGCGCTTCTGGCCCTTGGAGAGGGGCTCAACGTCACACGTTTAGGGGATGCGGCTCCAACACTTAGCCTCGTTGTCACGTGCACACACCCACTCGAGCCGCTGTGACTCCCCACTCTCTCCTTAGGTGATATGATCTCCTCAATCCCCTTTTTGACTTATTAGTATTACCTTTTACCCTGTCCACGGCAGTGGTTCTTGGTTCTTTCTCTCTCCTTCTTTACTACCTCCTGGAAGCCTCACTGGGACAAGGGCAAACACCAGCAAATTGGGATACATTTACTGGACAAAGCACATACACGATACATACACACATATAATAATAATGAATCCTATACTCTATACTCTTACAATCAGGTTGCTCTCCAACACAACCAGAACTCTACCATCAGCTTATCAAGTGGTATCCTATCTCCTGGTTCACCACCTGATACTATCAACCACCTCAAGTTGATCAAGTCTACATACACTGTTGCACCACCAGCAAGATAATATATATATAGAAAAACAGCATTTGAATGCAATAACATATATCAGTATAAATGTTCATTGATACACAACAATGATCAATCGATCACTCTATCAGTCCTAGAACGCCATACATCTGTAGATAATACACCCTACGACTGTAACTCTAAACTTCAGTATAAAACACTCCTTGACATCAGAATACCAACAATCACTCACCTCTCACTGCGTCTTGCACGCTAATGACAACCAAACGCTATCAACTCCCTATAAGTAATCCACCAGAACTTCCCCTTCCACCTTTGGAAGTTCACTACCCTAATATCCTTAGGTTCTTCCGGGCTTCACTACCAGGATCCTCTGCAGCTCCTCCAGGCTGCTATCATGAAGTTTCCTTGAGCAACTACGGTGCTTCACCCTTCTGCTAGGTTCCTCCACAGCTCTCTTGGCTGCTACACCACCTCTACAGAAGCACGTGACACTCCTCTTCACTGCTGCTTCTCCTCACAGCTCGAGGTCCTCTGCTCCACTACCTTGGAGTCTCATCAGCTACTTCATCTGCTGGCTTCGACGTTCTCAGCAACTTCTTCCCCAAAGACAAACCTGCAACCCATCGACACTCCAATAAAATGTTCCCCTTTAACACATAAACAAAATAATCACACAATATGTTTGCCTTAAATCTCTATCTGTCCTCTACATACAGTGAGAGTGGACTCCCCCGTTTTGGGCGGGTCCATACTCCACCTCGCCCGGCGGCGGTCCTCACTCGCTGGGAGGGTCTTCCTCCGTCAGGAGCCGGGCTCCCTCAAGTCGTTGGTCAGAGCTCAGAGGGGACGGACGTCGCTCCGTGCTCCTCCCTCTTCACTCTCCTATTTCAGGCCTTCTGCCTTATTAAAACATGTCTAACTTATAAATAAACATCGCTACTGTTGCTGGGCACACGACCAACTACAAGCAATCACTATGAACTGGCGTATATCGTGCTTACCACAGATTAACTGGTCGAGGGCGCTTTCCCTCTGACGGCGTCTGGTCAGGGCGCTCCACACAGCCCACGAAAATGCCTCTGAGCAGCTTATTGAACTCTGCTCGTCGACCAGGACTTGATACCACAACGTTCCCAGCTCGGTTCCACAGCTGGCACGTCTACACACTTCTCTTCTCTTCGAGATATATCACTAGGGGTTCCCTTCTGGCGGGAGCTCACGGAGCGCAGCTTTCCCCTGCGATGTCTGGTACTCAAGTGAGGTCAAGGTCCTCCGGAAGCGAGCCTCACGCCTCCAGCAAACTGTCCACATCTCCTAGCCAGTCATTTATCTGTTTTCTCCTTCATTGCCCATAATCTCAAACTGTTATACATATCCAAGCAACTATTTTACATATGCGTTATCACCTCAATATTTGCTAGACCTTCTATCAGGTCAGGCTTGATGAATAACTCTCAAGGAGGGAGACTCGTTTGTCCTGTAGGCTGAGATCATAACACTCCCCTCCCCTTATTTTTGAGAGTTATTCCAGTGGCAAAGCTCGGGATAATACATCCGCCACCACGCTGCCTCGTTCTTTCAACCGACTGGTTCGACTGGTTGATCTGCTTACATACTCCCTTAAGAGTCTGCAATTAGTTCGTTGCTCCATTGCAAACATCTGGCTCACAACTCGCCAGAAACATGATCTTCTCACAAACGATTTGACTTCTCTGGCACCTCTTGGCTAAGCTGTCCTCCTTGGACGCCTGCACTCCATCGTTCCACTCTAATTATTGTCTCCTGCACCCTCCGTTTCCTCGTCTTCTTCTCTTCTCGTCCAGAGTCAGACATCTACTGTCTGTACCTCCTCTGTCGTCTTCATACTTCCATCTACTGCCATTATACTTTCGTCTCCTGCCATCATACTTCACTCCCTCGTCTTCACCGACGCTCCTCCCTTTCGTCTCCTCATTTATCTGAGACCTCATCCTGTTCGACTCCCACCGAGTCCTCGGCTTTCTTCTACTCCTCCATGCTTGTATCCTCATCCTCTTCTCACACTTCTCACCTCTGTACCACTCCATTTCTTCTCCTTCAACTCTTCTTCGTTCCCTAAAAGTTTTCTTCGAGCACTGTACTACATCCAACAGCACTCGACCGTACATATCGCTTTACCTCTCCTAGAGTGCTCGTAAGCATCTCTCCACACATACTGTCTCTTCTCCTTTCATTTTCTCGGCTATTACTCTTCTTCATTATCTTTTCTTCACGTTTTCTGTGGAACATGTCGACTCCTGACATCTCAAACAACTTAACTCCACTATCCATATGCCTCTGTGCTCGTGGACAACTTGACGCTCTACTCCCGTCTTCAGTCTGTCCACATCTTCCTCATTTCTACTCAGCACAGTTGCATTCACCTTCCGACCCTCAATTTCAGCAGTCTGGGCTCTACTCAGGTCCGCTCTCTTCACAGTATTCTTCTTCGGCTGGGCCATCTTCACTTTGACTTCACCGAGACTTCATTTTCCTGGGCTGGACCTTCATCAAACAACCATGATATATCTACATCGATATCTTCCACCGGTTTAATCGACACTGTCTCACCTTCTCCAGTGTCTTCCTCGTCGGCCACCTCTCCCTTCATCACTACCGAGACAGGGTACTCAATGGCTTGGCGGTCTCCTGACTCATCTCCTCGGATGTCAGTCAGGTTCACACTCTCAGGTGTCCCACCCGTGCCGTGGCCTTCTGGGCACTCCTCTGGCACAGTCTCCGCTATGACTCTTGGCAACACCTTTGTCCCGCACAAGTCATTCCCCAGGATCACTTGGACTCCTGGAATAGGTATGTCGGGGCACACTCCCAACATCACCTCTGCCGACACATATTCCGACCTTAGCAGGACAGTGCATACGGGCATGTCACTTTCAGACAATAACCCATATACTTTCATCTTCCCACTGCCAGCTAACCGTCGACCATTCCCAATCAGGCTTCTCGTAATCAAGCTCTGATTAGCTCCGGTATCTCTCAAGATACCAACTTCTACTTCAGGTTGGCTTCCTATTCTGATCCAACCTTTGCTCATGAACGGCCTATACCTCTCGTTCACTAAGTTCACCTTCTGTGGTTTGTCTTCGAACACATCGGTATATTTACTTTGGGGGTCACACATGGCCAGGGTCACAACTCTCTTGCCCTGCCGACAATCTCGCATCACATGACCCAATCCGTTACATTGGTAACATCTCATCTGGGAAAAATCTCTCCTATACGTACCAGAGTACCTCTGACTCTGCCCACTCGTATTGGAGTTCCTCGGGCCAGACGTACTACTCGCACTCTGTGGGGCTTTACTGGACTCTTGATTTCCTGGATAACGATCAGTTTCTCGTTTTGCTCCTCCATCTTCACTTTCAGACGAAGTGCGCGACCTACTCTTCTGAGTTTTAGGGTACTTACTTTTATCTGCCCATTTATCAAAATTTTTCTCACCCCAGACTCTTCTGGGTCTTTCACAATTTCTTCCTCCCCAGACTCCACTGGATCTGCCATTGCTGCGTCTCGCCTCGCTTCTCACTCTGTTCTCCCTTAAGCTCTTGTACGCTTCAGTAATCATATCTGCTCTAACTGCGGCATCTTTCACTTCCTTTATCCCTGCTTCTTGGATCTTGAACTTTGTTTCGGGATGCATCATCTCCAAGAACTTCTCCATGACCATCAGTTGCTTCAGGTCAGCGTAGGATCCAACTCCAGCAGCCTCAATCCACTTCTGGAATCGTTTTTCCAGATCCTTGCTGTCTCAGCAAACGTACACGCTCCAACTTTGATCATCTCTCTGAAGCGCTTCCTATAAGCTTCTGGGGTTAGCTGAAACGAGCGCAATATGCTGCTCTTTACTGTGGCATAATCCTGGCACTCTTCCAGTGACAATTGGGTGTATGCCTCCCTGGCTGCACCGGTCAATCTTAACTGGACCAGCTGGGCCCATTCCTCCTGTGGCCACTCCTTGATACTGGCTACTTTTTCAAAATGCTCGAAGAAGCTCTCTGCCTCTTCGGGCACAAACAAGGGAATGTCCTTCTCCCTAACCCTAACATCTGGTGGGTGTGATACCTGGGTGGTGCTCTCTGGCAACCCATGTTCAATCCTTTGCTCAGCCAAGGTTCTATTCGCTTCTATCTGCATTTGTTTTGTTCTCTCTTTTTCTTTTTCGACTTGGGCTTTTTCTTTCTCCTGTTCCAACTCCAGTTCCCTTACTCTGGTTTTCTCTTTTTCTACCTCCAGTCTGGTTTTCTCTTTTTCTACCTCCAGTCCGGTTTTCTCTTTTTCTACCTCCAGTCTGGTTTTCTCTTTTTCTGCCTCCAGTCTGGTTTTCTCTTTTTCCTTCTCGGCTTCATTTTTCTTCTGGATTTCTAATTTCATCTTTTCCAGCTGGAACTGTCTCTCCTCACGCTGCATCTGGAGCTCTAACTGGAATCTCTCCAAGCTCCTATTTCGGCTACTCCTGCTACTTCGGCTACTCTTGCTGCTCCTACTTCGATCCCTGAGATCTCACTTCATCCTGCCCATCATCCTCCTTTCCACTTTCAGCTCCTTTTTGGGCTCTTTGTTCTGCCGCTTCACTTCTGGCTCTTAACTGCTCAGGATCTCATCCTTCATCCCAGCTACTATAGATGCTTTCAACCTGATGCCACATTTTTTCTCCTATTTGTTTCAATTGATCCCTCGTGCAACCTTCTAAGTCCTCAGGCTTGCCTGACTCCACAAACGCTTGCACCTTATCCATCTTTGTCCTGTGAGTCTTCCCAAGAGAGAGAGAGGATACACCTGCGGTCACACAGTTTATCTATTTCAGCAAGGGTGTACAAATCCACTCTTGGACAGGGTGTGGGTGTGTCGGTTCACTCTCCCGGACACAGGCCCCCAATTTATTATAGACTCTGGGTTGGTTGGTGTTGTCGTCGTTGATCCTTCTCTGCGGACAACCCAACCCACAACTCGGTAGAGTGCTTATACTAGGAGATCACCCTTGGCGCTTCTGGCCCTTGGAGAGGGGCTCAACGTCACACGTTTAGGGGATGCGGCTCCAACACTTAGCCTCGTTGTCACGTGCACACACCCACTCGAGCCGCTGTGACTCCCCACTCTCTCCTTAGGTGATATGATCTCCTCAATCCCCTTTTTGACTTATTAGTATTACCTTTTACCCTGTCCACGGCAGTGGTTCTTGGTTCTTTCTCTCTCCTTCTTTACTACCTCCTGGGAAGCCTCACTGGGACAAGGGCAAACACCAGCAAATTGGGATACATTTACTGGACAAAGCACATACACGATACATACACACATATAATAATAATGAATCCTATACTCTATACTCTTACAATCAGGTTGCTCTCCAACACAACCAGAACTCTACCATCAGCTTATCAAGTGGTATCCTATCTCCTGGTTCACCACCTGATACTATCAACCACCTCAAGTTGATCAAGTCTACATACACTGTTGCACCACCAGCAAGATAATATATATATAGAAAAACAGCATTTGAATGCAATAACATATATCAGTATAAATGTTCATTGATACACAACAATGATCAATCGATCACTCTATCAGTCCTAGAACTCCATACATCTGTAGATAATACACCCTACGACTGTAACTCTAAACTTCAGTATAAACACTCCTTGACATCAGAATACCAACAATCACTCACCTCTCACTGCGTCTTGCACGCTAATGACAACCAAACGCTATCAACTCCCTATAAGTAATCCACCAGAACTTCCCCTTCCACCTCTGGAAGTTCACTACCCTAATATCCTTAGGTTCTTCCGGGCTTCACTACCAGGATCCTCTGCAGCTCCTCCAGGCTGCTATCATGAAGTTTCCTTGAGCAACTACGGTGCTTCACCCTTCTGCTAGGTTCCTCCACAGCTCTCTTGGCTGCTACACCACCTCTACAGAAGCACGTGACACTCCTCTTCACTGCTGCTTCTCCTCACAGCTCGAGGTCCTCTGCTCCACTACCTTGGAGTCTCATCAGCTACTTCATCTGCTGGCTTCGACGTTCTCAGCAACTTCTTCCCCAAAGACAAACCTGCAACCCATCGACACTCCAATAAAATGTTCCCCTTTAACACATAAACAAAAATAATCACACAATATGTTTGCCTTAAATCTCTATCTGTCCTCTACATACAGTGAGAGTGGACTCCCCCGTTTTGGGCGGGTCCATACTCCACCTCGCCCGGCGGCGGTCCTCACTCGCTGGGAGGGTCTTCCTCCGTCAGGAGCCGGGCTCCCTCAGTCGTCGGTCAGAGCTCAGAGGGGACGGACGTCGCTCCGTGCTCCTCCCTCTTCACTCTCCTATTTCAGGCCTTCTGCCTTATTAAAACATGTCTAACTTATAAATAAACATCGCTACTGTTGCTGGGCACACGACCAACTACAAGCAATCACTATGAACTGGCGTATATCGTGCTTACCACAGATTAACTGGTCGAGGGCGCTTTCCCTCTGACGGCGTCTGGTCAGGGCGCTCCACACAGCCCACGAAAATGCCTCTGAGCAGCTTATTGAACTCTGCTCGTCGACCAGGACTTGATACCACAACGTTCCCAGCTCGGTTCCACAGCTGGCACGTCTACACACTTCTCTTCTCTTCGAGATATATCACTAGGGGTTCCCTTCTGGAGGGAGCTCACTTAGCGCAGCTTTCCCCTGCGATGTCTGGCACTCAAGTGAGGTCAAGGTCCTCCGGAAGCGAGCCTCACGCCTCCAGCAAACTGTCCACATCTCCTAGCCAGTCATTTATCTGTTTTCTCCTTCATTGCCCATAATCTCAAACTGTTATACATATCCAAGCAACTATTTTACATATGCGTTATCACCTCAATATTTGC
The DNA here is from genome assembly GCF_040958095.1 of Procambarus clarkii. Classification (NCBI taxonomy): domain Eukaryota; kingdom Metazoa; phylum Arthropoda; class Malacostraca; order Decapoda; family Cambaridae; genus Procambarus; species Procambarus clarkii. The sequence goes on along the minus strand of NC_091174.1, from coordinate 44,883,949 downwards.
TAGACCTTCTAATCAGGTCAGGCTTGATGAATAACTCTCAAGGAGGGAGACTCGTTTCTCCTGTAGGCTGAGATCATAACACAAGGTATGAAGGTAAAGATGCCTAGCTTGGCAGTTCTGAGAAAGACGATTCGATGGATGCATACATCGATCGTCTTTTGAAGAAAGGCTGCCAATGCAAGATGGCAAGGGTCATTTTGGGCTGGTGATTTTCCATGGTTCAGATCCCCAGCAGCATAATGATTTTGTTCTTTAAGGATTGCCTTGGTAAAGGGTTATAGTAGATCTGCAGAGGGAATGCTGATCACATTCCAAGTTAGGTCCAGGGAGAAATAGACAAGAGAGTTTGACAGATGTCAAAAGTTTCGCTTGAGTCCTTGTTAGAGTAGCGAGACCTAGGAGAAGCAAGGGAGGGACCCCAGGCTCAGTAGGGGAGCATAGGTACTTGTAGAAGAGGGTTTTCTCCCAGATAGTTCAGTCGGTAGAGCAAGACCGGCTGGTGTAGGGCAGTTGGACAGTGAGAGTGATCCTATCAACTTGTTGCTAGGTCAGGTGGAGGACTGACAGTAATTCTTTTGTAGGCTGAGGGGAGTGTAGAAGTGCTTCACCGGTAAGGCCACACCAATGTGTTGCACATGTGTCCAGTATGACACAGACCGAGGATGGAAATGGGAGGTTCAGTGATGGAAATGGTTGCGAGGTGTTGAACCGGCCAGGACCAGAGCTGGAGCCGAACATGTTGCCACTCCAAGGTCGGGCAGCACCACCAGGGTGATCCGGTGGTAGTGCACAGAGACCCTCAGACCAGGATGTATAGGAAACAGAGTTTCACACACCACACTTGTTTAGCTAGTACACCTGTTGGGCAGGTGTGTGCAGAAAAACTAGCTGGTGTTTTGAATGTATTTTCCTTGCAGGAAAATATATTCTTTAGTGGGAGGTTGTGTGAGGGATCTAGATCCCTCAGCTAGTTTTCCTAGTTTCTAGATTAGGCTAGACACTCTAGAAACTGAAGCTTTCAAAATAACATATGCTTGTTGGGTGTTGAATGAAAGCTTGTGTTACGAACTATCATGTGTGAGTAGTTAGAAGTCTGTGATTGCTCTGTAGAGAGAATTACAGAGATTTTCCTGTTTCTGTGAAGTAGGATGTGAGTTACTTGGACTAAAACCGTTAGAAATGGGGGGAAGAGTGGAGTGACGCTGCCTTTCCCCCCACATGGGAGACATCACGCCACTCTCCTTAGGTCTCCCCCTCCTTGTGACGTCACAGGACGCCCGAGGGTGACGGAGGCAAATGATTGGGCCCTGCATGTGTGGTCCAAGCCTAGTTTTGGCGCGAAGAGCTATGAGTGGGTCCGGCATGAGGGAGCCGTGCCGGCTTCAAGCTGATTGGTCTAGGCATGGTAGTAAGGAGGTATGGACATCTTGAGTTCCCTTAGCCCGCCAAATCTTCAGTTTGAATTGGGCGGCCAGGGAAAGGGAACGTGTTTGGGTGGAGGTGGCACCCGGCCACCTCCACCCCCTGTTAATCGCTTCTGTCATCCAAATTACTCGATTGGTGGCACTCCTGCCATCAGGGGTTGTGTCAAGGCCTAATTAAGTGAATTGGGGCCAGGGATTTACGGAAGAAACAGTAAAAAGCTAAGAGATAGTTGACTGTGTGAACGCATGAGGCAGGCTGGCAGAGCCTCATGGTGTAACAGGCTGCGTCAGTGTGGGGACGCCGCCGGCCATTGTCACCACAGTGTAGAGCAAGGCGGGCTCTACTCTGATGAGGTTGTGATTCCCCAGCCGTGAGGGTACTCCTGTGGGCGGCACCCATGTGCGCGCCCGCCCGCGGGTGGAGGCCACCCACCCAGGCCACCCGCCTGCCCGCGCGCCGGCTACCCCAGGCCAACCGCACGCCGGCTACCCCAGGCCAACCGCGCTCCGGCTACCCCAGGCCACCCAACCCCCCTCTCTCAGCTCGGGAGGGGCGCTGTGGCCACATGCCTTGGCCACTTTCCCGGGACAGCCTAGGGCCACATCTTGTCGACGAATGAGGAGCAAGCAAGCTAAGTGTGGTAGTAACTTTGGTAATGAGGAAAAATAAGGGAAAGAGGGCAGTAGAAAGGAGTAGAAATGAGTACTATTACAGTGTGATGGGTACCGGTGAAATTCCCGGTAAGAGTTATCTCAGAGCCTCGCCAGGCTAGAAAAGCAGCTGAGTGGCAGCTGTCAGTGGAATCCAGGTGTTGGATCGGGGCGGTACCTGGAGAAAGATATTATACACGGGACCACACTGTATGTATAAGTAGACTGACTAGAGTCTGTAACCAGTCAGTGTAGAGATTTACCATATAAGTGATCCAGCCTGTCGATTCTATATAATCGTTCAGGCTGGATTAATGCCATAGAGTACCGTAAAATTATATCATTAGAGGTAGGCAGGGATGTCAGTGGGGACTCTTGAAGTCTGTGTAGGTAGTTGCACACTACTTGGTGATATAATTTTCATTGATTATGTGAATGCCATTCCTATGTGTTCATTTGCATGTTTATGTACTGTGTTGTGTGGTAAGTCAGTAGGTGTGATTGCTGACTGATTGCCTAATGATGTCATTAGCATGTGGGGTATGCTGACGGCATCATTATGTTGCAGGTTTGTGCAGTGTTGTTTCAGTTTATACAATATTATTGCCCCAGGAACTGTGTTGAGGGTTTAAGAGACCTCTAGGATTATTCAGGGGAATTCACAGTACTTATTGAGAGAAGGCAATTGATGGGTTAATTGCCTTGCTGAGGCAAGTGTGTGTGTGTTCACAGTATTCCTTTGCAATCAGGTGCAAGAAGTAAAAGAGGGGGAGGGGCAGTAATATTAGTATACTTGTGTGTGTTGCACAACCGTGTGTTTTTATTGTGTGGGCACAGTAATTAGTGAGTTGCAGTAGCCGCAACCATATGTGGGCAGTGCTGTTATGATGTTGCATGCCATTATAGTGTGACCTATGTAACGCTGGGGTTACTTTGTTTCTTTAAGTTGTGTTGAGGACTTAAGGATTCAGTGAGTTAATTAAGTAAGGGGTAATTAACTGGATAAGGGGTGCACACTTAATATTGTGGAGTGAGTGAGGGCTGTTATAAGAAAAACAGTGTTGAGCTAGAATGAGATACGTCTCGGGAGCAATTAATTGTCCATGTGACAGTTAATTGACCACTCTAGCTAATTATGTAATTAGCCTTCTCATCATGAATTCACGTAGTGGGAGAGGATCTGTCAGTACTTGTGTTAACGTAATATGCTCGAGACTAATTACCTTTCAGGGGTATAGCAATTAGTGGCTCATGTTAATTAGTGGAGTAATTAACATTGGAGAGCTCCGGTGACTCGGTAAAGCGAGGTCATGGAGCTAGCATAAATCGTTGTATTAATCATATCCTGTCTGAGGACAGTGGATTATTGGCACATCTTGTTAATTAGGGTAATTAACTCCTTCCCCGTGAATTCACAGTGTTTGATGAGACCTGCTTAGGCAGTGCGGAGTGAGACGTATTTATGGATGATTAACTATCGGTCCTGGTGACAGTTAATTAATGGCTCAGCGGTAATTAGTGCCCTAATTAGGGTAATTAACACTCACTAGTAATTTTTTGACACAGACTGTGGAGAAGCTACCAAGTTAGGGTAGGCTTAGTTAACGTAACTCAATGGGGATGTAATTAGTGGTCCGTTTGACCTTAATTGAGAATACTCACTGAATTCTTGCCAGGAGTCAAGTGTGGTGTAATATGTTGAGTTATTGCTAACAAGAGAGAGACAAGTGTTAATGATTAACGTAGGGACGTGTAAAGGCAACAGTCACAGTGAAGTTCACGCAGTGGAGGAATTGTCAAGTGAAGACTAATGTAGTGTTAACGATTTAACAAGCTGTCGTTAATTGAGTGATTAACATAAGGGGTTGACGGTCT
>NC_091174.1:44719999-44874999 GCF_040958095.1 Procambarus clarkii | reverse complement strand
TGATGACCTACAGTGGAAACAAGCCTCTCTTCCCGTAAGACTTGGGGGCCTCGGAGTTCGAACAGCAACGCAAATAGCTGTTCCAGCCTTGCTGTCCTCCTTATCAGCATCTGACGACCTTGTGAAGGAAATTCTACCTGCCCACATACATCAGCTGGCAGGTGTACATGATCCCAATTTTACACGCTGTGCCACAGAGTGGGCCTCTCGTGCAGGCCCATCACCTCAACCACCATCCCCAAAAGCCCACAAGCAATCCAGCTGGGATGGCCCCATTGTAGATCAAGTTGCTGCAAAGTGCCTGGGTGCTGCAACAACACAACACGACATTGCTCGCCTCACAGCAGTAGAAGCACCACATGCAGGGGATTTCCTGTTAGCAACCCCAATGTCGGCATCTCGCACGCGTCTCACACCACACGCCCTCCGAATTGCTGTGGCCCTTCGCCTTGCTGCCCCAATCCACACCAGATATAGGTGTATTTGCGGCGAGGTGGTGGCTGACAGGTACTGCCACCATGGCCTACTCTGCCAAAGCCCAGGGGGATGGCACTCGAGGCACAGTGAAGTTAATGACACCATCAAGAATAGCCTCACCACAGCTGGATGCCCAGCTGAAAGAGAGCCCCGTTATCTAACGCCCCGTAACTCTGATGCTCTTATTGGTTGCCCGGATGGTATCACAGTGAACCCCTGGAAGAATGGCAAGCAGTTGGTATGGGACTACACGTGCGTATCAACCCTGGCTAACACCTACATTGACCTCAGTGTTGCACAACCAGGTGGCGCTGCCACCCACAGGGAAGCAGCCAAATCCCGTAAGTATAGAGAACTGGATCACCACTACAATTTTGTCCCCATTGCTTCTGAGACACTCGGCGCCTGGGGTAAAAGTGCTACCAGTTTTTTGAAGGAACTGGGTTCTAGGCTTATTGAAACAACAAGGGACCCTAGAGCTGCCAGCTTTCTTTTCCAGCGCCTCAGCGTGGCGATACAGAGGGAAAATGCGCACTGCATCCAGGGTTCCTGCCCGCCATCTGAGGAGCTGGAGGAACTCGACAACCTATGATAACCATCTTTGTAACCTATATGTAACTACTTTTTTGTAACAAAGTTCAAATAAAGCAAATATATATGTGTACATACAAAAGAATGGGGGTGGTAGGAGAAGGTAATATTAGTGTTCAGTGAGAAACCACAAGGTTTCCTCTGAATACTTTTTATTTTCTTCTCCGAGGCTATGGGTCCCCACATTGGCACCAGAGGTGGTACCCTAACAAATTTATATATATATATATATATATATATATATATATATATATATATATATATATATATATATATATATATATATATATATATATATGTCGTACCTAGTAGCCAGAACTCACTTTTTGGCCTACTATTCAAGGCCCAATTTGCCTAATAAGCCAAGTTTTCCTGAATTAATATATTTTTTCTAATTTTTTTCTTATGAAATGATAAAGCTACCAATTTCATTATGTATGAGGTCAATTTTTTTTTATTGGAGTTAAAAATAACGTAGATATATGACCGAACCTAACCAACCCTACCTAACCTAACCTAACCTATCTTCATAGGTTAGGTTTGGTTAGGTAGCCGAAAAAGTTAGGTTAGGTTAGGTTAGGCAGGTTAGGTAGTCGAAAAACAAATAATTCATGAAAACTTGGCTTATTAGGCAAATCAGGCCTTGCATAGTAGGCTGAGAAGTGCGTTCTGGCTACTAGGTACGACATATATATATATATATCTCGATGTTTCTTATGTTTCTTTTCACTGTTGATGGTAATTGAAAAATCAATTCTCCAAAATTCATTTTTATTTCTAGTCTGACGCGACACTTGAACGCGTTTCGTAAAAACTTATTACATTTTCAAAGACTTTTAGTTTACACACACACAACTATTACCTGCAAACACTAAACAGAGTTCTTACTTATGCAATAGTTTAAATAGCTTTCATTTTCCGTTTTATACCCGTATTTTGGGTGAGGTGATGTGTTGCAACAGTTGTGGATGAGGTGAAAACAAACTTTTAACACAAGACATAAAACGAAATAATGGGTATTGAAGGTAAGAATGGAAGTAATTGCAGAGGGCCTATTGGCCCATATTTCTTGATGCTTCTATATTGGAGCGGAGTCTTGAAGTGGGTAGAATATAGTTGTGCATTAATTGGCTGATGATTGCTGGTGTTGACTTCTTGATGTGTAGTTCCTCACAGATGTCAAGCCGCCTGCTATCGCTGCATTTATCGATGATTTCTGCGTTGTTTGCTAAGATTTCTCTGGTGATGGCTTGGTTGTGGGAAGAGATTATATGTTCCTTAATGGAGCCCTGTTGCTTATGCATCGTTAAACGCCTGGAAAGAGATGTTGTTGTCTAGCCTATATACTGAGTTTTTTGAGGCTTACAGTCCCGAAGAGGGCATTTGAAGGCATAGACGACGTTGGTCTCTTTAAAAGCGTTCTGCTTTGTGTCTGGAGAGTTTCTCATGAGTAGGCTGGCCGTTTTTTTGGTTTTATAGTAAATCGTCAGTTGTATCTTCTGATTTTTGTCTGTAGGGATAACGTTTCTATTAACAATATCTTTCAGGACCCTTTCCTCCGTTTTATGAGCCGTGGAAAAGAAGTTCCTGTAAAATAGTCTAATAGAGGGTATAGGTGTTGTGTTAGTTGTCTCTTCAGAGGTTGCATGGCGTTTCACTTTCCTTCTTATGATGTCTTCAACAAAACCATTGAAGAAGGCGTTGTTGACTAGGACCTGCCTTACCCTACAGAGTTCTTCATCGACTTGCTTCCATCCTGAGCTGTGGCTGAGAGCACGGTCGACATAAGCGTTAACAGCACTCCTCTTGTACCTGTCTGGGCAGTCACTGTTGGCATTGAGGCACATTCCTATGTTTGTTTCCTTAGTGTAGACTGCAGTGTGGAAACCTCCGCTCCTTTCCATGACTGTTACATCTAGAAAGGGCAGCTTTCCATCCTTCTCCATCTCGTAAGTGAAACGCAACACAGAATTCTGCTCAAATGCCTCCTTCAGTTCCTGCAGATGTCTGACATCAGACACCTGTGTAAAAATGTTGTCAACATACCTGCAGTATATGGCCGGTTTCAAGTTCATATCGACTAAGACTTTTTGCTCGATGGTACCCATGTAGAAGTTCGCAAACAGGACACCTAGGGGAGAACCCATGGCGACCCCATCTACTTGCTTATACATGTGCCCATCCGGGCTCAAGAAGGGTGCCTCTTTGGTACAAGCTTGGAGTAGTTTCCTTAGAATGTTTTCTGGTACGTCAAGAGGAGTACAGGCCGGATCACGATACACTCTGTCCGCTATCATCCCGATTGTCTCATCCACAGGTACGTTGGTAAACAGTGATTCTACGTCCAACGAGGCTCCTATCCCTGTGGTCCATGTTCCCTGCAGTAAGTCAACAAATTCCTTTGGAGACTTCAGGCTGAAGGCACAAGGGACATATGGAGTCAGCATGCCGTTGAGTCGTTTCGCCAGTCTGTACGTACAGACTTATTTTATGTACCTACTATATACATGCTTCACGTGTGACAGGAAAAAACGTTTTTGTTTTTTTAAAACAGCGCCATGTGTTGGATGTAAGAGCAACATTCGTTGTAATTTCTGAAAGTTCTTCACCCAATGCTTTGAAATTCTGTCACAACGTACCTTTCGAATACGCGGGTGTTTTTGTATATCTGCTATATAGATGCCACACCCTTGACAGGTAAAAACATTTTTTTTTTAAATCAGCGCCATCTGTTGCATGTAAGAGCAACACATGTTATACTAAGTATCTTACGATTCAATGAACAAATCAACAAGGGCCGTGACGAGGATTCGAACCTAAATCTGAGAGCATCCCAGACACTGCCTTAATCTCGGATGTAGGTTCAAATCCTCGTCAGGGCCCTTGCGGATTTGTTCATTTGATGCATAACGCTATTGTGATTTCTGTGTGTGATGTTACGATTGCATTTCAATCTTTCCGATTTCATTGATAAATTTAATTTTCATAGATTTCGATTTGTTTTTATTTTCATTTAAATATTTTGTGTGACATTGCGTTGGAATTTAACTGTGTAGTTTATAATACCGTTCATTTCACGAGTATAGTTATTTTTTTTATTTTCTCATTTTCATCATTTCGTTTTTTAACAGTTTTTCTTACATTTCAGTGGTGGGAACATCAGATCATTTGATCTTCCCAATTTTTTATGGGAACATCAGATCATTTGGGAAGCATCAGGAAAGGGAGTCGGGAATGGTTGGGAGGGCGAGTGGACGGGGGAGTGAGGAATGGTTGAGAGGACAAGGGAACAGGGAGGGGGGGGGGGGAAGTGGGGAGGTCTGGGAGACAGGGGAAGGTTGGCTCAGCAACACACATGTTTTGCTGAGCCTTGATATAAGCCTAAAATGTTTATGTATACACTCTGGATGCTTGTTCCTAAAATAATGAATTATTATTAATAATTATATACATGTTTGAGCTGTATTGAGGTTCCTCCCCGCCCAAACAGGATGCAGCCTCACAATAAGCTGATTAACTCCTGGGTTGCTATACTTACTGCTATGTGAACTGAATCATTAGGTGATAGTAAATGCTTTCAAGTAATCCTGTTCCAACCGGAATCATCACCTTCTCTCATATATCAAGTTCACCAGTGTTTATTTACTGAATAACTACAGGAATAATATCTTGATATGATATATATAATTATAATTTAATAAAAAGACATATTTATTACAAGTATAAGCAAAGAACGCATATACATAGCTAATATGAAGGACTTCTTCTTGATGGGACGCACCAGCAGAAATATTTTGTTTATTACTAAATTTTGATCCTCGGGTTTGTGTAGTAGAGTCAAACTAATTATATACAGTTTAAGTAAAGCTATGACTGGTCTGGAGGTGTCGTAGCTTGAGGCGGTGTTCTTAACAGGATCAGTGTTCTTAAATGCCTTTCTGAATCCCGACGTAGCTGTAACGACAATGGTAATAACGAAAACTTTCCTACGTTCTTCCGTAACTACTTTCTGAAACTGAGCCTTGGGTATCATGATTAGAAGGAAAATTAGATAAAAATTTCAGTGCATACATGTAATAATATGTTATAAAGCTTACTGGCAAGAAGTATTATTTATTGACAAATGATGTAATTCTTCAGCTTAATCTTGCTCCTCGCAGGCTGAGTTTAATGTGTGTAGGTCAGTCATGGGCACCACAGTAAAGAATGTTCAGTTTTCTTTGAAACTGTATAGAAAATGGTTTCAAGGTCAGTTGCGGGTGTATTTAACCTTCTAATAAAAGAAAGATTTCATAAAGCATAATTATATTTTTTAAAAAGGGTGAAGAGTATTGTAGGTCATGTAGGTCAACATAAGAGACTCCGGCTTAGTGGGTTGGTTTATGAAAGACTCAGCAATCGCATGAGTGGTTGTTTTGGATATAAAAAATGGAAATACAACACAAAGTTCATTGCCCTTCTACTGTTTCTTGTTTTGTTTTTTTCAAAATACAGATTTTTTTGGCAGCTCTCAGAACAAAAACAATAGATTTTATTGAAAAAAATAATAATATTTAATTAAAGGACTCTGTTTTAATTAAGGATTTTAAATAAAGGAAACTGTTCCTCACATAAACAAATTTGATGACGAGGGAAAGTAGCAGTATTTGTACAAAAAATATTACTCGGGGCCACACAGGGAATCAAGAATAAAATGAAATAAACACACAGAACAAATTGGGTTGATCTAATTGAAAATAATAATAATCTCCACACAAGGATTGGACATCATATTAGGAAAAAGATGAGCTGCATCTTGGTCCTAAAATGTTTATGTTAAAGATGACTTTAATTACAGCAGATTTCACTGTGCCAAGAACAGGTAAAGGTAGTTTGCCCAAGTAAATCAATCTGTAATGCAAGGTGCTGATCAACAGGTAGACACAAATAAATAATATTGGAATAGGAATAAGTTAGAAAACTGTTCATAACGAAAGTTTTGTTTAACATAGCTTGGAAAAGTTAAACATAAAATTATATTATTACACCAAGTTTTCAAAAGGAGATTACAATTGGTTATTGAAATACATGGAAAGTATTGATAAGGCAGACTGGACCCTAAGAAGTGGACTGTCCAAGACATGTGACATGACTCCATTATATCGTGACCTGTCATTAGATTATGATATAGTATTATATCTCAATTACAAATTCGAGACCAATAGAATAAGTATCCCATACTATTTAATTAAATGGGAATTTTTTTTCCATACAATAAATTACAATAGCACTAAAAAACCTTAAGAGAAAAATCAAGATGTTAACATGCTTATTAGAAATTAGGAAGAGTTCCCAAAATGAAAATTCATCAAAGTAGCCAGAGATGTTCAAAAAAAAATAAGAAAACTAAAAGACAAATCTTAGATAATTTATGAATACAAAAGACAAAGAAAATTTTGTCATTTATAAATGAAACAATTCAGCCGTTGTGAGGAGAAAGCATGTTTGCCGAGCTCTCTCTCAACAGATGATTATCTGAATCATGTTATCTTCAGCCACGGGACGACTTCTCCCCGTGGTTTACATAAATGTTATGTTTCTTAAGGAGAGACACTTAGCATACGCTGTAATATGTTCAAATTGTGGGATTCATGTGGCAGATTGTAGTTTCTTTAATTCTTTGGGCTGGCAGCTACGGGCCTGATGACAAGATTGACGCTTCCTTTTGCTGGTCTTAAAATGATAGGAGACACTTCTAGCTTCAATTCCTCTTGTTCATTCTGAAGACTTAATTCTGCTGCCAATATTAGCTTCGCAAGGGCCACCTTGGCCTCCATCAGGGCGAACCGCATGGCTGAATATCAATAAAAGGGCTTTAACCACTAGCAACTTAAAAGGGGCTTCCAAAATATTGTCAACTTGGCATTTTTGTGATGTAAAAAAAAAGAGATCAAATTAATCATAAGTGTGTTATTGACATTTTTGCTTAAATTACTGCAAGTGAAACAACTTTAGGCCATATTGTAAAGTTGCAAGCCATTTTTTCTAAGAAAACTTAAAATTAAATAAAAAAGTAAAGTAAAAGTAATAAAAAAATGTCAAGTAAAAGTAATAGGAACATTATTTACTAAGTTATTTTGTTGATCATTGCTGCTAACTCTTTGGCTAGAAAATTCAAATAACTTAATGCTATTCTTAGACATTTAATATGTATTACCAATCTTGAGGTTATCTTGAGATGATTTCGGGACTTTTAGTGTCCCCACGGCCCGGTCCTCGACCAGGCCTCCACCCCCAGGAAGCAGCCCGTGACAGCTGGCTAACACCCAGGTACCTATTTTACTGCTAGGTAACAGGGGCATAGGGTGAAAGAAACTCTGCCCATTGTTTCTCGCCGGCGCCCGGGATCGAACCCGGGAAAACAGGTTCACATGTCCAGCGTGCTGCCCGCTCGGCCGACCGGGGAGCCGGTCGGCCGAGGAGGTTACCTAGGTTACCTAGAAGGTTACCTACCTCCCCGGTTACCTAGGCAAGTTTCCTCCAAATTTCAATAAAAATTATCACACTGCATTTTCTAAATAGTATTATGATAATTGAGGTGAAAGTTCAGTTTTTCTTAAAGTCCATAAATGCAATGCATAATTTCGAAAGAATTCGGAATTTTTTTATGAACTAATAATTTTGTTAAATTTTCGCTGTAGAAAGACATTAAATCAAATTATTAATTGTATTTTTTGCTCTTTATGCTCGTTTCAGTTTTTTAATGAAATTTTCTGTCATTTCCAGTTGATACAAAATTAAATTAGAATATTTGAATTTAAATGCAGATCTTTAGTAATTTCACATTTTTCAACTGATTTGTCTGATGGGATTCCTTAGGTATTTTCAGAGGTATAGGATAACTATCAGATGAAAAAATCGTATAATTTCATAAGAAACAAATAAATGTTTTACGTCTTACCTATGCAGTTTCTGGGCCCCATTCCAAAGGGCATGTGAGTGAAGTTGACAATGTTGGCCTTGTTTTCTGGCAGGAAGCGGTCAGGCCGGAAGATTTCTGGTTCGGGCCAGTAGCGTGGGTCCCGATGCAGACTCCAGAATGGGAAGGTCACCAGGTCACCAGGATGTAAAGTTATTTTAGTCCCAGGCAACCTGCAATGAAATATATTTGTACTATTTATACAATAGTTTGATAAAATGCATAGAAAACATCTGAAAAGGCTTTTCCTGAAACTCGAAGGTGAGTAGTAACTTGTTGGAGTTTAAGCTAAATTTGTTCTTGTAGATCACATTTTGGCAAAGTTTTTGTAGAGGTGCACTTTCATCTGTAAAACAGAAGATTATTGATGCTAAACCACCAATCCAGTTTTTAGTATAACTGGATATGTTTTGAAGTATATCCTTTACTTTTCTCCTACTGCACAGAATAACAATGATAACACCAGGAGTAAGGCTCCCAAGAAGAGAAACTAGAAGGAGTGGTTGCAATTGGTTTTCGAGACGTTGAAAAAAGTGATTACCGAACATTCAGAAAGATATAACACTTGGCTGGAGAGAATTCATATTGGATGTATTGTGTTAATAAAGGTGGTCTTACGGAAAAATTCTACAATAAAATCCTACTTACAGAAAAAAGGAACGGAGGGCTATAGGAGTGTGTGTGTGTTTATCCAGGTAGAAGAAATAACACCTAACATGACTTAATGTGTTAAGTCAGCTCACGCGACTCAACACATCTTCGAGAAGCAGAGTAGCTACTGTACTCCTTGAAAACTTGAAAACGATATATATATATATATATATATATATATATATATATATATATATATATATGTCGTACCTAGTAGCCAGAACTCACTTCTGAGCCTACTATGCAAGGCCCGATTTGCCTAATAAGCCAAGTTTTCATGAATTAATATATTTTCTCTAATTTTTTTCTTATGAAATGATAAAGCAACCCATTTCATTATGTAAGAGGTCAATTTTTTTTTATTGGAGTTAAAATTAACGTAGATATATGACCGAACCTAACCAACCCTACCTAACCTAACCTAACCTATCTCTATAGGTTAGGTTAGGTTAGGTAGCCGAAAAAGTTAGGTTAGGTTAGGTTAGGTAGGTTAGGTAGTCGAAAAGCAATTAATTCATGAAAACTTGGCTTATTAGGCAAATCGGGCCTTGCATAGTAGGCTCAGAAGTGAGTTCTGGCTACTAGGTACGACATATATATATATATATATATATATATATATATATATATATATATATATATATATATATATTTATATATATATATATATATATTGTGACGGTAACGCGTTGGTGTTCGGCTGTTTAAGGCTAGGGGTATGGCCTCGTCACATAGTTATAAAAAAAAATAGAAAAAACTGGAACTTCATCTGTGGTAAGGTAAGGAGAAGACACACAAAACACAAGTAAACTTTAACAATGAAATTTTAATTACGTTAAATAAATCAAAACATGAAAATAATGCACAAACAAATTCTTATAATAAAATCAATGAATCAAAATAATAAGAATACTTAAATGACACAATGAAAAGTTACGTTAAGTCAAAATAACAAGAAGTGCAACACAAAAGGTAAGTGGGAGGTGCTGGAATATTGGCTTAAAGCCACCACCTCTCTCAGTACACGCTAACGTCTAGCTGGGAGGAGTGCTGGCTACGAAAGCACGGAACATTCTGAGGACTGATGTTGGGGTGACCCCAGACATCAGGTAGTATTGGGGGCGAGTGCAGGTGCAGCCAGACCGGCGACCAATCAGCGGAGCCGTAGCGATCAACGGGTAGTTTGGTGGTTGGAGTTCGAACAGGTGGCTGGTTGCATACGTTTCTGCTCACCCTGGCAAGCCTTGCTGGTGTTTGTTGTCGTTGTTGGACATTTCTTCCATAGTCTTTTATATAGTTGTGAAGACGTAATTTTGGAGGGAAGAGCAGGCTCAATCTCTTGAAGGAGATTATCGTCACAACTCTCCCCCGAAGCCTGCGGTTCTGGAAGAAGTACGTCGTTATGTGGTGGAGTAATGGATGGAGTCGCTTCTACTTCATAAACTCTGGAGAGGGCATCGGCTATGGTGTTGTCAGAACCCTTGATATAGCGGATCTCCAGGTTGAAGTCTTGTAAATACAGAGCCCATCGTAGAAGACGCTGGTTGGTGAATTGGGCTTGATGTAGGAAGCGGAGAGGGTTGTGGTCTGAGAAGATGGTGGTAGACCTGGCGCCTTGTAGGTACGGAGCGAAGTGTTGGAGGTTCAGGACGATGGATAGTAGCTCCTTTTCAATAGTGCTGTAGTTCCTCTGGTGTGGTTTCAGTTTGTAGCTGTAGTAGCTGACAGGTAGAACCTCCTCGCCTCGTTGTTGCATCAGGACACCACCAACGCCGGTACCACTGGCGTCGACATGAAGGACGAAAGGCTTGGTGATATCTGGAGAGGCGAGAATGGGGTTAGAACAGAGGAGGAATTTGAGTTGTTCAAAAGCAACGGTTTGCCGTATGGTCCAATTATACCGTTGCTTGGGACTGGTTAATAGAATTAGAGGTGTGGCGACTGTACTGAAATTCCTCACAAACCTACGGTAGTAAGAGGCAAGACCAAGGAAGCGCAGGAGCTGCTTCCTGGTGGTAGGCTGTGGATACTGTAGGATGGCTTGAGTGTGTGAGTCTAACGGAGCTATGCTGCCACTCCCAATAACATGACCCAGATAACGCACTTTACCTTTCGCGAAAGTGGACTTGCCCAGGTTGATGGTGAGGCCGGCTGTCAGGAGCTTGGAGAACAGACGTCGCAGCTGGAGCAGATGTTCACTCCAGGAGTTGGAGGCTACGACGATATCGTCCAGGTAGGCGTATGTGTTATCCAAGCCCTGGATGACACGGTTGACAGCTCTTTGAAAGGTGGCCGGGGCATTACATAGTCCGAAAGGAAGGCGTTCATATCTGAAAAGTCCAAAAGGAGTGTTGAAGGCAGATATCTCTTTAGCGCGCTCCGTTAGACACACTTGATAGTACCCCTTAAGCAAGTCCACTTGGGACAAGTACTGGGCACTACCAATGGCATCAAGGATGTCATCTATCCTTGGCAAGGGGTAAGCATCCTTGACAGTGACAGAGTTCAGTTTTCGATAGTCAGTGCACAACCGCACCTTACCTTGGGGTTTGGGCACCAAGATACAAGGTGAGGCCCAGGGGGACTCACAAGGTGTAGCCAGTCCATGATCCAAGAGGTATTGCACCTCAGCACGCATGACTTCCTTCTTGCTCGGGCTGATTCGGTAGAAGGGTTGACGAATCGGCCGGGTGTCGGGGAGCAGTTGGATGTCGTGCTGGGTAACATTACACTCTTGGGGATCATCTCTGAACAACTCTTTATGTTCTCTGAAGATCTTGACGAGAGGTGCACTATGATTATCCTGAAAGTATTTGGGAAGATCATTAAGGATTTCGGAATTAGAAAGCGCTGACTCCTTGTCAGTGCTTTCGGGAGGAGAAGCTGGGAAGGTCTCACTGTGGATGTAGGGTTCTGTGAATGTGGAATAATTAGTCAAGACAGTGGGAGGAGTACCATTATATTGCTTCAGGAGGTTGACGTGGCACAGCTGGGTCTTCCGCCGCCTATCTGGAGTCTCTATCACATAATTATTATTATTCCTGCACTCTTTGACGCAGTAGGGTCCTGAAAATCTGTTTTGTAAAGGTGAACCTGGGATAGGGAAATAAGCAAGGACGAAGTCTCCCGGCTTGAATTTTCTTACTTTGCTGGTCTGGTCGTAATGAGTCTTCATTCTCACCTGGGCTTTCAATAGATTATCATGAGCAAAGCGGTGGACTCTCTCTAGAATGTGTTGAAGGTTTTGAAGAAACTGGGGCACATTCTGATGCTCACTGAAGGTGGCATCTCTGAGAGAGTCTTTGAAAGCCTTAAGGGGAGTACGGCACTTACGGCCGTAGAGCATCTCATAAGGAGATACTCCTAGGGACTCATTGGGGAGACTTCTGAAAATACACATTATTAGGTCAATCTGCTTATCCCAATCCTTTGAGGTTTCACTACAAAACTTTTTCAAGAGTGCTTTGATGGTCTGATGACTACGTTCAAGAGAACCCTGTGAAGCAGGATGATAGGGGCTGGACAATACCTGTTTGATGTTGAACTCCTCCAGTGTTCTTTTGAAGAGATCACTGGTGAAGTTGGTGCCACAGTCACTTTGAATCTCCCTGGGAAATCCGTATTGAGTGAAGATCTTCAGTAGATGTTTGATAACCGTAGCAGCCGTGATGTTCTTCACTGGAACTGCTATGGGAAATCTGGTGGTAGGACACAGGATGGTTAGGATGTAGGCGTTACCTGAACTGGTCCGAGGTAAAGGACCAACACAGTCTATTATGAGTCTGTGGAAAGGTTCCGCAGGCACCTGTATGGGAATCAGTGGTGCTCTGGGAATGGAGACGTTCGGTTTGCCTGCCATCTGACATGTATGACACTGTTTTACGTACTGTTTGACGTTATTTACCATACCTGGCCAGTAGTAGTCTTGGCGAATCCCATGGTAAGTCTTGTTGAAGCCGTAGTGGGAGAATGCTCCATGGGCCAGGTGTAGAATAGTGGGCCGCAGGCTGGTGGGAATCACAAGTTGTTCGGTGTTGGCCCAATCGTCCTCCTCCTTCAGTTTACTGGGTCTATATCTGCGGTAGAGCAAGTCGTTCTCTAGGAAGAACCCAGGAATACTGTCGGGTTGAGTCTCAGCCTGGAAAAACAATGGTGTTAAAGTAAGATCTTCCCTCTGCAACTTACGGAACTCCAACTTGGTCAGATGCGGGGGTAGTTTCTGAGGGTCTTGAGGGACAGCGGTGGCAGTAGAGTCAGCTGGCTGTGGACGTGCGGCTTGTGCACGGGTGGTCACGAGAACCGGAAGAGAAACTTCATCACTCTCTTGAACCTCTGCTGGAACATACTCTAGAATAGGATTTATTGGCACAGAGTTACACACCTGGGGTTTGTCCATGACGATCAGGTTGGTCGGTTGCAGGTCTTCTGCCAAGTCGTTGCCTAGGAGAAGTTGCACTCCAGGCATGGGAAAAGGCTTTTCCCTGACGGCGACTTGGACTTCCCCGTTCACGTAGGGACAATCCAGGTGGACTCTGGCGAGAGGGTATGGAGTAGTAGCAGTGAGGTCAGTGATGAAGACCGTTTCCCCGGTGTAGACTATGTTGGGCACAGCCGACTTCAAGATGATCGATTGTAGAGCCGCTGTGTCCCTCAAGATCTTCAATTTGAAACGTCCCTCCGGATTTGAACCGTTGGCAGAGACAGTTCCAGTATACAGGTGGTTACTGAAAAGAGAAAGATCATTAACATCAACACCAACATTCATCACAGGCTTACCGGACTTAGGAGGAGTTGGTTTGGGTCGTTGTTGGTCAGTGGTTCCCTTGTATTGAGACTTACCACACTTGTCTATGGTATGTCCATAGAGTCTACAATACTTGCAGTACAGTTGTGAACCAGCTTGATCGGGGCTCACCTTCTCGTAACTGTACCACGACTTCTTACTGGAGGATGGTTCAGGTGTCAGCCGGTGGATGAGGCTGTAAGTGTCAGCCGACTTAGCACACTTCAGGTAGTCGGTTTCTTCTTTATCTGCTAAGTAGAGGCGGACAGGAGGCGGCACACGTCTCAAGAATTCTTCAACAAGCATCAGGTTGACGAGTTCTGTAAAAGTAGAGACATGTGCTGCTTCCAGCCATTTCATGAAATACCTCCGTTTCGTGTTAGCAAACTCAAGGAAGGTAGTGGTACTTGCCTTCAGGTGGTCACGGAATTTCCTTCTATAACTTTCTGTGGAAAGTAGGTAGGCGTCCAACACTGCTTGTTTCAGAGTGTAGTAGTCATTCTCAGACGCCAAAGTACTGAGTGTGACTGCAGCTCTACCTGTAAGATGGACTCTGAGAAGTGTGGCCCATTGGTCGACAGGCCAACTGAGTTGATTAGCAAGGGTTTCAAAGGTGGTGAAAAAAACATCAACTTCTGCTTCTACAAAGGATGGCATTAACTTACTTGCATGTGATATATTAAAACTGACGGGAAGATTGGCAGTAGCTTGTTGGCGTTGAGTGAAGTGGGAAGTTTCCAAGGCGATTTCACGTTGACGACACTCTAGAGCCAGAGTCGCTTGTTGCTTGTCATGTTCGCGTTGCATCTCCAACTCGCGTCGTTTGGTTTCAAGCTGTACTCGTTCCCGCTCCTGGAGTAGTGCAACCTCACGTTCTTGGAGGGCGAGTCCTCGTTCGTGTTCTTCTCTCCTCAAAGCAGCTTCACGTTCTCGTTCTTCTCTTCGTATGGCAGCAGCTCGTTCTTGTTGTTCGAGGGCTTCCCTTTGCTGTTCGCGGGCTTCCTTTTGCTGCTCACGTTCAATCTTAGCCAGCTCTAGTTTAAGTTTCATCGTTGCCAAGTCAGTTTTATCTGCAATATAGTAAGTTTCATGAGTTTCAGAGTCTATCTTACCTTGCTCTAAATAGTAATCCAGCAACAGGTTGTGTAGGTCATTTTTGTTGGCTTGATAGGGAACTTCTAGTTGATACTCATGTGCAAGAGTTTGTAGTTCAGTCCTCTTGGCACGACTTAAAGTTCCATTTCACCTGCTGGATTTGCACGGAAAGTTTGGAGACGAAACATGGTGAAATTAGCAAATAAAGGTACACGAATGTTCAATAATGAAATGTCAGAAACAGGACAACGTGGCAACTGGTACCTATCCTGTGTGATCTTTAACAATTAACGTTAAGTGAAAGATATTAAATGATTAAATTAAATCAAGGGCGCAGGAAATCTTGTACCCGGTACTCATGTAAGAGAATAAGGGCAAGAAAATCCTACTAACAAATGAAACAAAGTTTCGAAAACAAATGAAACAGTTAAATGCTTCAAAAGTAAAATTGGTAGTCCAAGGATGTAGGCATACCTTGCCAAGTCTCTATAGGACATAAAGCAAGTTTTTCCTACTGAATTTAATATGATACTTACAGAATTAGCGAACTTTTGTGCTCTGAAAAAATAAGCTAATTCCCTACCGTTGTATGTATCATCATCTCTGACTGACGTGTAGGGGTGCGAGGTGTCAACTGGTGACGAGAACTGCTGCTGAGGTCCCAATTCAGCAACTAAAGTTCGAGCTAGAGGAACTATGGCCCTCTTTGTCCTCCTACAGTCAGATTGCAGAAGATTGGGTACTCTTGACCCGGGGCAGACCACAGTACCAGGGTACCAATATGATGATCTGTCAGAATGAGAAATATTCAAGGGACATAGATGGTAAATACGAGTAATAACAAGGAGGGAGAGATGACCAATTAAGAGTATGACTGAGGCCTACAGTCACCACGTAATCCAAAGTTGTCTCACCTTCACTATATGTTACTCTCGTAATGCACAATACACCGCACCTTATAAAAAATGAAATTGAATGAAAAAATAGTAAAGCTACGTTAACAAAGTTAAATACGCTTACCATAAATTACCACTTAGCACCAGTACCTGAGTCAAGCTCCTAGGACAGGGCCCCCATATAACTTGTGACGGTAACGCGTTGGTGTTCGGCTGTTTAAGGCTAGGGGTATGGCCTCGTCACATAGTTATAAAAAAAAATAGAAAAAACTGGAACTTCGTCTGTGGTAAGGTAAGGAGAAGACACACAAAACACAAGTAAACTTTAACAATGAAATTTTAATTACGTTAAATAAATCAAAACATGAAAATAATGCACAAACAAATTCTTATAATAAAATCAATGAATCAAAATAATAAGAATACTTAAATGACACAATGAAAAGTTACGTTAAGTCAAAATAACAAGAAGTGCAACACAAAAGGTAAGTGGGAGGTGCTGGAATATTGGCTTAAAGCCACCACCTCTCTCAGTACACGCTAACGTCTAGCTGGGAGGAGTGCTGGCTACGAAAGCACGGAACATTCTGAGGACTGATGTTGGGGTGACCCCAGACATCAGGTAGTATTGGGGGCGAGTGCAGGTGCAGCCAGACCGGCGACCAATCAGCGGAGCCGTAGCGATCAACGGGTAGTTTGGTGGTTGGAGTTCGAACAGGTGGCTGGTTGCATACGTTTCTGCTCACCCTGGCAAGCCTTGCTGGTGTTTGTTGTCGTTGTTGGACATTTCTTCCATAGTCTTTTATATAGTTGTGAAGACGTAATTTTGGAGGGAAGAGCAGGCTCAATCTCTTGAAGGAGATTATCGTCACAATATATATATATATATATATATATATATGACAATGTCAGACCACGGAGGAAAAATGAAACAGGAAATTTCCTTAAGTACTTTCGTATATTAAATACATCTTCAGAAGGTTAGGTTAGGTTATACACCTTCTGAAGATGTATTTAATATACGAAAGTACTTAAGGAAATTTCCTGTTTCATTTTTCCTCCGTGGTCTGACATTGTCACATTCTTAATCACGTGTTTATTTTCGTGATATACACACATATATATATATATATATATATATATATATATACACACATATATATATATATATATATATATATATATATATATATATATATATATATATATATATATATATATATATATATATATATATTTATATATATATATATGTCGTACCTAATAGCCAGAACGCACTTCTCAGCCTACTATTCAAGGCCCGATTTGCCTAATAAGCCAAGTTTTTATGAATTAATGTTCTTTCGTCTACCTAACCTAACCTAACCTAGCTTTTTTTGGCTACCTAACCTAATCTTACCTATAAATATAGGTTAGGTTAGGTTAGGTAGGGTTGGTTAGGTTCGGTCATATATCTACGTTAATTTTAACTCCAATAAAACAAATTGACCTCATACATAGAGAAAAGGGTTGCTTTATCATTTCATAAGAAAAAAATTATAGTAAATATAATAATTCAGGAAAACTTGGCTTATTAGGCAAATCGGGCCTTGAATAGTAGGCTGAGAAGTGAGTTCTGGCTACTAGGTACGACATATATATATATATATATATATATATATATATATATATATATATATATATATATATATATATATATATATATATATATATATATATATATATATATATATATATATGTCGTACCTAGTAGCCAGAACGCACTTCTCAGCCTACTATACAAGGCCCGATTTGCCTAATAAGCCAAGTTTTCATGAATTAATTGTTTTTTGACTACCTAACCTACCTAACCTAACCTAACCTAACTTTTTCGGCCACCTAACCTAACCTAACCAATAAAGATAGGTTAGGTTAGGTTAGGTAGACTTGGTTAGGTTCAGTCATATATCTACACTAATTTTAACTCCAATAAAAAAAAATTGACCTCATACATAATGAAATGGGTAGCTTTATCATTTCATAAGAAAAAAATTAGAGAAAATATATTAATTCATGAAAACTTGGCTTATTAGGGAAATCGGGCTTTGCATAGTAGGCTGAGAAGTGCTTTCTGGCTACTAGGTACTACATATATATATATATATATATATATATATATATATATATATATATATATATATATATATATATATATATATATATATATATATATATATATATATATATATATATATATGTCGTACCTAATAGCCAGAACGCACTTCTCAGCCTACTATGCAAGGCCTGATTTGCCTAATAAGCCAAGTTTTCATGAATTAATGTTTTTTCGACTACCTAACCTACCTAACCTAACCTAACTTTTTCTGCTACCTAACCGAACCTAACCTATAAAGATAGGTTAGGTTAGGTTAGGTAGGGTTGGTTAGGTTTGGTAATATATCTACGTTAATTTTAACTAAAATAAAAAAAAATTGACCTCATACATAATGAATTGGGTAGCTTTATCATTTCATAAGAAAAAACTAGAGAAAATATATTATTTCAAGAAAACTTGGCTTATTAGGCAAATCAGGCCTTGCATAGTAGGCTGAAACGTGCATTCTGGCTACTAGGTACGACATATATATATATATATATATATATATATATATATATATATATATATATATATATATATATATATATATGTCGTACCTAGTAGCCAGAACGCACTTCTCAGCCTACTATTCAAGGCCCGATTTGCCTAATAAGCCAAGTTTTCCTGAATTAATATATTTTCTCTAATTTTTTTCTTATCAAATGATAAAGCTACCCATTTCATTACGTATGAGGTCAATTTTTTTTATTGGAGTTAAAATTAACGTAGATATATGACCGAACCTAACCAACCCTACCTAACCTAACCTAACCTATCTTTATAGGTTAGGTTAGGTTAGGTAGCCGAAAAAGTTAGGTTAGGTTAGGTTAGGTAGGTTAGGTAGTCGAAAAACAACTAATTCATGAAAACTTGGCTTATTAGGCAAATTGGGCCTTGCATAGTAGGCATAGAAGTGCGTTCTGGCTACTAGGTACGACATATACATATATATATATATATATATATATATATATATATATATATATATATATATATATATATATATATATATATATATATATATATATATATATATATATATATATATATATATATATATATATATATATATATATATATATATATATATATATATATATATATATATATATATATATATAATCTTTGGACAACACCCACCAGTGGGCCTCGAACCCAGAAAGCACAACTACCTTCCAGTAGCTGCCATAACTAGTACGCCTTAACCCACTACACCATCAGACCCTACAAAAGAAGTAGAGACTTCGAGATATATATACACCTCAAATATCTCCACTTCCCGATGGCACTAGACAAGTGAGAGTATAGGCTTATAGCATGGACACGAGTTCTCTCACATTAATAGTGGCTTGATGAAAAACGCGTAGTAACCTCTCACTTGTCTAGTGCCCTCGGGAAGTGGAGATATTTGAGGTGTATATATATCTCGAAGTCTCTACTTCTTTTGTAGGGTCTGATGGTGTAGTGGGTTAAGGCGTACTAGTTATAGCAGCTACCGGAAGGTAGTTGTGTTTTCTGGGTTCGAGGCCCACTGGTGGGTGTTGTCCAAACATTGTTAATCTTCACTTGTGGTTTATGCAAGTATAGGCTTATATATATATATATATATATATATATATATATATATATATATATATATATATATATATATATATATATATATATATATATATATATATATATATATTAGTATATTTTGGTAGCAATCTTTCCTGTAGACATATATTATTAAATATGACCGGAAAAGTAAGATTAATAATTCTAACACGAATTTTCTCAATCTTTCGTACATTTCTTTTCACTGTTGGTGGTAATTCATAAATCAATTCTCCAAAATTCATTTTTATTTCTAGTCTGACGCGACACTTGAGCGCGTTTTGTAAAACTTATTATATTTTCAAAGACTTTAGTTTAAACATACACAGCTGAATAGAACTTACACATCTCCGATTTGTTTATATCTACATTTGAGTGAGGTGGATGGGGTGAGGTGGTATTTAATATGGTATTAATTTCATCAACACAAGACAGAACACGAAACAATGGGTATTGAATAGAAGTGATTGTAGAAAGCCTATTGGTCCATATTTCTTGATGCTTCTATATTGGAGCGGAGTCTTGAGGTGGGTAGAATATAGTTGTGCATTAATTGGCTGTTGATTGCTGGTGTTGATTTCTTGATGTGTAGTGCCTCGCAAACGTCAAGCCGCCTGCTATCGCTGTATCTATCGATGGTTTCTGTGTTGTTTACTAGGATTTCTCTGGCGATGGTTTGGTTGTGGGAAGAGATTATATGTTCCTTAATGGAGCCCTGTTGCTTATGCATCGTTAAACGCCTAGAAAGAGATGTTGTTGTCTTGCCTATATACTGGGTTTTTTGGAGCTTACAGTCCCCAGGAGGGCATTTGAAGGCATAGACGACGTTGGTCTCTTTTAAAGCGTTCTGTTTTGTGTCTGGAGAGTTTCTCATGAGTAGGCTGGCCGTTTTTCTGGTTTTATAGTAAATCGTCAGTTGTATCCTCTGATTTTTGTCTGTAGGGATAACGTTTCTAATAACAATATCTTTCAGGACCCTTTCCTCCGTTTTATGAGCTGTGGAAAAGAAGTTCCTGTAAAATAGTCTAATAGGGGGTATAGGTGTTGGGTTAGTTGTCTCTTCAGAGGTTTATGGGCTCTGACATAATACTTTTCTGGGTCTAAAAGTAATGAAAGAATGAATTTAATTTCATATTAATTTTTTTGTGTATATATATTATATTATAACTAAAGTAACACATACTTGTAGGTTTTGGTGCACTGCCGTTCTATAAAAGATGCAGGAGGGTACATTCTCAACGATTCTGAAATAAATGTAATTAATATTTGATGAATATGATTCGTATTCTTTCATATCAATAACAACCTCTCTCATCACCTTAATAACTTACATATTAAGAAAAAAATCCATGTAAACTTAGTACAATCTCCTTTTTAAGGCAGATGAGTCGTGTTTTACAGTCATTTATGAGAAATTCTCAATAATATTTTCTCGATCAGTTAATTAAAACAAAAAAGATCAAAAGACAATCACCACAGGATGGATGAAAATTCTTCACTAGAATGAAATTATGGCTTTCTGCATACACAGTGTTCAGATTTATTCCCACTCCAGCAACCAGAATTTAATTTTTCTTACTTCTCAATTCATAACACAGAGAAGTTTTTTTTTAATCTTTTAATAGGTTCCGGTAATTCTTAGTAAGGATTTTTAACCATTCTTGGATAATAGACCTTTTCAGCATCCGTAGATTATGAGTATGTATTAGTGAACGGCGTCCATTTGGTAATTCATGAACTGCTCTATTTCGTTTAGACTCTGATATTGCGATAACAGATAAAAAATATTTAGTATTGATATTTTAACAATGTGGCAGTATATTAGGTTGTGGTTGTTACATTTTATCCTACTAAAAGTTCCATGTTTGAGTTCCTTTACTATCTTGAACTCAAAATCCCGATATTCTATATTTAAATAAAAAACTAAATCCTGCAAAAGGCACCATGACCAGATGAAGCAAAACAGCTGGCTCACTTTATAACAAATCACCAAGGGAAGTCTCACAGTTCTTTCTAAACCTGCATACTTGGCTTTAAATATAGTGAATATTGCAATTATATCATTTAAACAAAATCATGATGTTAAGGATGTTGTGTCAGTTAATGATTCCACTATTAAACATCTCGTATTATTGTATAAATTAATGGACATATAGATCGAATTCATTGAGCTCCTTGGCTGATTCTGCTAAGGTGTCCGATAAAGATGTGGCCCAATATTTGAAGTCAATATATCCATGAACAGTCGATACACAACTCGATAGCTGTTGTTCCTAAGCAAACATTTAGTATTACTTAATTAAAAAAGTTCCATATGGGAAACTACTTCATTCAAATCAACAGTTAAAAATATAACCGAGGAACTAACTAAAGCTGATAAACATAAAAGAGAAATATGAAATTACGCAACTCAATAAATTTGGATGGTAAAAGACATGGAAATAAAAATAACTCTAAAAGAACTATAAACTAACAAAACAAGCATCCATCCTCGCTCAAACAAGTGTAACTTAGCATCCGAACTCCAGCAACACACCCTCCTGTTTAGAAAGTACTTTTTGTAACTATGGAAACCATTATATATATATATATATATATATATATATATATATATATATATATATATATATATATATATATATATGTATATATATATATATATATATATATATATATATATATATATATATGTATATATATATATATATATATATATATATATATATATATATATATATATATATATATATATATATATATATATATATATATATATATATATGTCGCACCTAGTAGCCAGAACGCACTTCTCTGCCTACTATGCAAGGCCCAATTTGCCTAATAAGCCAAGTTTTCATGAATTAATTATTTTTCGACTAACTAACCTACCTAACCTAACCTAACTTTTTCGGCTACCAAACTTAACATAACCTATAAAGATAGGACACTCCTAGGAGCTCCCCTGGGGTTGAAAGCCATTGATGAGGTCCTTGATAAGAAAATCGCCGACCTTAAGAGGATGGATGGGAGAATTGAGGATATTGATGCTCATGATGCACTCTACCTCATCTCCAGATGTCTGTCCCTCCCCAGGTTAACCTATTTTCTGAGGTGTTCACCATCTTACAGTAGCCAAAAACTAAGTGAGTATGACCGGTTACTGAAATCAATGCTAGAAAAAGCCCTTAACCTCTCTCTTGATGACCTACAGTGGAAACAAGCCTCTCTTCCCGTAAGACTTGGGGGCCTCGGAGTTCGAACAGCAACGCAAATCGCTGTTCCAGCTTTCCTGTCCTCCTTATCAGCATCCGACGACCTTGTGAAGGAAATTCTACCTGCCAACTTACATCAGCTGGCAGGTGTACATGATCCCAATTTTACACGCTGTGCCACAGAGTGGGCCTCTCGTGCAGGCCCATCACTTCAACCACTATCCCCAAAAGCCCACAAGCAATCCAGCTGGGATGGCCCTATTGTAGACCAAGTTGCTGCAGAGTACCTGGGTGCTGCAACAACACAACACGACATTGCTCGCCTCACAGCAGTAGCAGCCCCACATGCAGGGGATTTCCTGTTAGGAACCCCAATGTCTGCAACTGGCACGCGTCTCACACCACACGCCCTCCGAATTGTTGTGGCCCTTCGCCTTGCTGCCCCAATCCACACCAGATATAGGTGTATTTGCGGCGAGGTGGTGGCTGACAGGTACGGCCACCATGGCCTACTCTGCCAAAGCACAGGGGGATGGCACTCGAGGCACATTGAAGTTAACGATATCATCAAGAGGAGCCTCACCACAGCTGGATGCCCAGCTGAAAGAGA
Source organism: Procambarus clarkii (assembly GCF_040958095.1). NCBI lineage: Eukaryota > Metazoa > Arthropoda > Malacostraca > Decapoda > Cambaridae > Procambarus > Procambarus clarkii. Next base: position 44,851,993 of record NC_091174.1, on the reverse strand, counting down.
GCCCCGTTACCTAACGCCCCGTAACTCTGATGCTCTTATTGGTCGCCCGGATGGTATCACAGTGAACCCCTGGAAGAATGGCAAGCAGTTGGTATGGGACTACACATGCGTATCAACCCTGGCTAACACCTACATTAACCTCAGTGTTGCACAACCAGGTGGCGCTGCCACCCACAGGGAAGCAGCCAAATCCCATAAGTATAGAGAACTGGATCACCACTACAATTTTGTCCCCATTGCTTCTGAGACCCTCAGCGCCTGGGGTAAAAGTGCTACCAGTTTTTTGAAGGAACTGGGTTCTAGGTTCATTGAAACCACAAGGGACCCTAGAGCTGCCAGCATTCTTTTCCAGCGCCTCAGCGTGGCGATACAGAGGGGAAATGCGCACTGCATTCAGGGTTCCTGCCCGCCATCTGAGGAGCTGGAGGAACTCGACAACCTATGATAACCATCTTTGTAACCTATACGTAACTCCTTTTTTGTAACAAAGTTCAAATAAAGCAAATATATATGTGTACATACAAAAGAATGGGGGTGGTAGGAGAAGATAATATTAGTGTTCAGTGAGAAACCACAAGGTCTCCTCTGAATACTTGTTATTTTCTTCTCCGAGGCTATGGGTCCCCACATTGGCACCAGAGGTGGTACCCTCACAAATTTAAATATATATATATATATATATATATATATATATATATATATATATATATATATATTAAATATGGCCGAAAAAGTAAGATTAACAATGATTCCAGGAGTTATAACTCCTGGAATCATTCCTTGGTTTAGATATGTTGATGATATCTTGTGTATTTGGCCTTCAGATGTAAACACAGACGAATTTGTAGCCAAACTTAATGACCAAGTCACCTCCATAAAATTTACTATGGAGACTGAAATTGATAAATGTTTGCCATTCTTAGATGTGCTTATTCATAGGGAAAACTCTTCATTAAAGTTTAGTGTTTACAGAAAACCTACGAACAATTTATCTTATGTTCATTATTTTTCAGGGCATAAATACAATGTAAAAAAGTCAATTTTTTCTTCAATGTATCTAAGAGCTCTTCGAGTTGTGAGTCCAGAATTCTTAGATGAAGAATTTAAGAATATTGATTCGATTGGTCTTAAGCTTTGTTACCCACTGAATTTTTTGGAAGTTTGTCGTAACAAAGCTCGTCGTACATATTATAATAATGTATGCAGTGAAAGGATTCGCCCAAAGAATGTGTTATGTTTACCATATTTCTCTGGGTTTGAGAATATTGTCAAGGCCTTGAAACTTTTTAATATAGATGTAATGTTTAGCTACGAAAACACTGTTGGTAAGCTATTAGTAAGGAACAGCCCTCGTAGTGATAATTGCGTCATTTATAAAATACCTTGTAAGGAATGTAATAAGTTCTATGTCGGGCAAACATCTAAAGATTTAAAATGTAGAATATCGCAACATAAATACTCTGTAAAACATGGCCAATTGTCTAATGCTTTGTTTGTGCATTTGTCAGAAAAAGCTCACCAAATTGATTGGGAGAGTGCTTCTTCAATAACAAATTGTAAAAGCACCTATAACAGAAACATAATTGAATCTGCTTTGATACAGATCACCAAAGAAAGTAATTTGAATATTAGCAGTGGTCTATATAACTTAGATCCATTTCTAATAGATCAGCTAAAGGGCGATTTAAGTAGAATCATTGAAAAACATTTGTCTCACTAATTTATTGTATATATTTACTTCTTTATGTTATAATTACCTATATATTATGCTTGTATGTCTGCTGTATCAGATGGGCCATTGTGCTACATCGGATGTGCCAATTGGGTGCATCTGATGGGCCAATGGGCCTTCTGCGTTGTCCAAGTATTGTACCTCACCTTACTTCACCACTCCTTCCTGCCTATTTATACCCATCACTCGATCTGTAAAATGACCTTCTGAAGATGTATTTAATATACGAAAGTACTTAAGGAAATTTCCTGTTTCATTTTTCCTCCGTGGTCTGACATTGTCACATTCTTAATCACGTGTTTATTTTCGTGATATACACACATATTTATATATATATATATATATATATATATATATATATATATATATATATATATATATATATATATAACTGAAAACTCACACCCCAGAAGTGACTCGAACCCATACTCCCAGATGCCACGCAACTGGTATGTACAAGACGCCTTAATCCACTTGACCATCACGACCGGACATAATGAGGTGATAGCCGAGGCTATTTGAACCACCCCACCGCCGGCACTCGGATAGTAATCTTGGGCATAGCATTTTACCAAATCACCTCATTCTTTGGGGCACACGTGAGGAACACAAATGCGAACAAGCCTGAATGGTCCCCAGGACAATATGCAACTGAAAACTCACACCCCAGAAGTGACTCGAACCCATACTCCCAGATGCCACGCAACTGGTATGTACAAGACGCCTTAATCCACTTGACCATCACGACCGGACATAATGAGGTGATAGCCGAGGCTATTTGAACCACCCCACCGCCGGCACTCGGATAGTAATCTTGGGCATAGCATTTTACCAAATCACCTCATTCTTTGGGGCACACGTGAGGAACACAAATGCGAACAAGCCTGAATGGTCCCCAGGACAATATGCAACTGAAAACTCACACCCCAGAAGTGACTCGAACCCATACTCCCAGATGCCACGCAACTGGTATGTACAAGACGCCTTAATCCACTTGACCATCACGACCGGACATAATGAGGTGATAGCCGAGGCTATTTGAACCACCCCACCGCCGGCACTCGGATAGTAATCTTGGGCATAGCATTTTACCAAATCACCTCATTCTTTGGGGCACACGTGAGGAACACAAATGCGAACAAGCCTGAATGGTCCCCAGGACAATATGCAACTGAAAACTCACACCCCAGAAGTGACTCGAACCCATACTCCCAGATGCCACGCAACTGGTATGTACAAGACGCCTTAATCCACTTGACCATCACGACCGGACATAATGAGGTGATAGCCGAGGCTATTTGAACCACCCCACCGCCGGCACTCGGATAGTAATCTTGGGCATAGCATTTTACCAAATCACCTCATTCTTTGGGGCACACGTGAGGAACACAAATGCGAACAAGCCTGAATGGTCCCCAGGACAATATGCAACTGAAAACTCACACCCCAGAAGTGACTCGAACCCATACTCCCAGATGCCACGCAACTGGTATGTACAAGACGCCTTAATCCACTTGACCATCACGACCGGACATAATGAGGTGATAGCCGAGGCTATTTGAACCACCCCACCGCCGGCACTCGGATAGTAATCTTGGGCATAGCATTTTACCAAATCACCTCATTCTTTGGGGCACACGTGAGGAACACAAATGCGAACAAGCCTGAATGGTCCCCAGGACAATATGCAACTGAAAACTCACCCCCAGAAGTGACTCGAACCCATACTCCCAGATGCCACGCAACTGGTATGTACAAGACGCCTTAATCCACTTGACCATCACGACCGGACATAATGAGGTGATAGCCGAGGCTATTTGAACCACCCCACCGCCGGCACTCGGATAGTAATCTTGGGCATAGCATTTTACCAAATCACCTCATTCTTTGGGGCACACGTGAGGAACACAAATGCGAACAAGCCTGAATGATCCCCAGGACAATATGCAACTGAAAACTCACACCCCAGAAGTGACTCGAACCCATACTCCCAGATGCCACGCAACTGGTATGTACAAGACGCCTTAATCCACTTGACCATCACGACCGGACATAATGAGGTGATAGCCGAGGCTATTTGAACCACCCCACCGCCGGCACTCGGATAGTAATCTTGGGCATAGCATTTTACCAAATCACCTCATTCTTTGGGGCACACGTGAGGAACACAAATGCGAACAAGCCTGAATGGTCCCCAGGACAATATGCAACTGAAAACTCACACCCCAGAAGTGACTCGAACCCATACTCCCAGATGCCACGCAACTGGTATGTACAAGACGCCTTAATCCACTTGACCATCACGACCGGACATAATGAGGTGATAGCCGAGGCTATTTGAACCACCCCACCGCCGGCACTCGGATAGTAATCTTGGGCATAGCATTTTACCAAATCACCTCATTCTTTGGGGCACACGTGAGGAACACAAATGCGAACAAGCCTGAATGGTCCCCAGGACAATATGCAACTGAAAACTCACACCCCAGAAGTGACTCGAACCCATACTCCCAGATGCCACGCAACTGGTATGTACAAGACGCCTTAATCCACTTGACCATCACGACCGGACATAATGAGGTGATAGCCGAGGCTATTTGAACCACCCCACCGCCGGCACTCGGATAGTAATCTTGGGCATAGCATTTTACCAAATCACCTCATTCTTTGGGGCACACGTGAGGAACACAAATGCGAACAAGCCTGAATGGTCCCCAGGACAATATGCAACTGAAAACTCACACCCCAGAAGTGACTCGAACCCATACTCCCAGATGCCACGCAACTGGTATGTACAAGACGCCTTAATCCACTTGACCATCACGACCGGACATAATGAGGTGATAGCCGAGGCTATTTGAACCACCCCACCGCCGGCACTCGGATAGTAATCTTGGGCATAGCATTTTACCAAATCACCTCATTCTTTGGGGCACACGTGAGGAACACAAATGCGAACAAGCCTGAATGGTCCCCAGGACAATATGCAACTGAAAACTCACACCCCAGAAGTGACTCGAACCCATACTCCCAGATGCCACGCAACTGGTATGTACAAGACGCCTTAATCCACTTGACCATCACGACCGGACATAATGAGGTGATAGCCGAGGCTATTTGAACCACCCCACCGCCGGCACTCGGATAGTAATCTTGGGCATAGCATTTTACCAAATCACCTCATTCTTTGGGGCACACGTGAGGAACACAAATGCGAACAAGCCTGAATGGTCCCCAGGACAATATGCAACTGAAAACTCACACCCCAGAAGTGACTCGAACCCATACTCCCAGATGCCACGCAACTGGTATGTACAAGACGCCTTAATCCACTTGACCATCACGACCGGACATAATGAGGTGATAGCCGAGGCTATTTGAACCACCCCACCGCCGGCACTCGGATAGTAATCTTGGGCATAGCATTTTACCAAATCACCTCATTCTTTGGGGCACACGTGAGGAACACAAATGCGAACAAGCCTGAATGGTCCCCAGGACAATATGCAACTGAAAACTCACACCCCAGAAGTGACTCGAACCCATACTCCCAGATGCCACGCAACTGGTATGTACAAGACGCCTTAATCCACTTGACCATCACGACCGGACATAATGAGGTGATAGCCGAGGCTATTTGAACCACCCCACCGCCGGCACTCGGATAGTAATCTTGGGCATAGCATTTTACCAAATCACCTCATTCTTTGGGGCACACGTGAGGAACACAAATGCGAACAAGCCTGAATGGTCCCCAGGACAATATGCAACTGAAAACTCACACCCCAGAAGTGACTCGAACCCATACTCCCAGATGCCACGCAACTGGTATGTACAAGACGCCTTAATCCACTTGACCATCACGACCGGACATAATGAGGTGATAGCCGAGGCTATTTGAACCACCCCACCGCCGGCACTCGGATAGTAATCTTGGGCATAGCATTTTACCAAATCACCTCATTCTTTGGGGCACACGTGAGGAACACAAATGCGAACAAGCCTGAATGGTCCCCAGGACAATATGCAACTGAAAACTCACGCATTTGTTGTTCGCATTTGTGTTCCTCACGTGTGCCCCAAAGAATGAGGTGATTTGGTAAAATGCTATGCCCAAGATTACTATCCGAGTGCCGGCGGTGGGGTGGTTCAAATAGCCTCGGCTATCACCTCATTATGTCCGGTCGTGATGGTCAAGTGGATTAAGGCGTCTTGTACATACCAGTTGCGTGGCATCTGGGAGTATGGGTTCGAGTCACTTCTGGGGTGTGAGTTTTCAGTTGCATATTGTCCTGGGGACCATTCAGGCTTGTTCGCATTTGTGTTCCTCACGTGTGCCCCAAAGAATGAGGTGATTTGGTAAAATGCTATGCCCAAGATTACTATCCGAGTGCCGGCGGTGGGGTGGTTCAAATAGCCTCGGCTATCACCTCATTATGTCCGGTCGTGATGGTCAAGTGGATTAAGGCGTCTTGTACATACCAGTTGCGTGGCATCTGGGAGTATGGGTTCGAGTCACTTCTGGGGTGTGAGTTTTCAGTTGCATATTGTCCTGGGGACCATTCAGGCTTGTTCGCATTTGTGTTCCTCACGTGTGCCCCAAAGAATGAGGTGATTTGGTAAAATGCTATGCCCAAGATTACTATCCGAGTGCCGGCGGTGGGGTGGTTCAAATAGCCTCGGCTATCACCTCATTATGTCCGGTCGTGATGGTCAAGTGGATTAAGGCGTCTTGTACATACCAGTTGCGTGGCATCTGGGAGTATGGGTTCGAGTCACTTCTGGGGTGTGAGTTTTCAGTTGCATATTGTCCTGGGGACCATTCAGGCTTGTTCGCATTTGTGTTCCTCACGTGTGCCCCAAAGAATGAGGTGATTTGGTAAAATGCTATGCCCAAGATTACTATCCGAGTGCCGGCGGTGGGGTGGTTCAAATAGCCTCGGCTATCACCTCATTATGTCCGGTCGTGATGGTCAAGTGGATTAAGGCGTCTTGTACATACCAGTTGCGTGGCATCTGGGAGTATGGGTTCGAGTCACTTCTGGGGTGTGAGTTTTCAGTTGCATATTGTCCTGGGGACCATTCAGGCTTGTTCGCATTTGTGTTCCTCACGTGTGCCCCAAAGAATGAGGTGATTTGGTAAAATGCTATGCCCAAGATTACTATCCGAGTGCCGGCGGTGGGATGGTTCAAATAGCCTCGGCTATCACCTCATTATGTCCGGTCGTGATGGTCAAGTGGATTAAGGCGTCTTGTACATACCAGTTGCGTGGCATCTGGGAGTATGGGTTCGAGTCACTTCTGGGGTGTGAGTTTTCAGTTGCATATTGTCCTGGGGACCATTCAGGCTTGTTCGCATTTGTGTTCCTCACGTGTGCCCCAAAGAATGAGGTGATTTGGTAAAATGCTATGCCCAAGATTACTATCCGAGTGCCGGCGGTGGGGTGGTTCAAATAGCCTCGGCTATCACCTCATTATGTCCGGTCGTGATGGTCAAGTGGATTAAGGCGTCTTGTACATACCAGTTGCGTGGCATCTGGGAGTATGGGTTCGAGTCACTTCTGGGGTGTGAGTTTTCAGTTGCATATTGTCCTGGGGACCATTCAGGCTTGTTCGCATTTGTGTTCCTCACGTGTGCCCCAAAGAATGAGGTGATTTGGTAAAATGCTATGCCCAAGATTACTATCCGAGTGCCGGCGGTGGGGTGGTTCAAATAGCCTCGGCTATCACCTCATTATGTCCGGTCGTGATGGTCAAGTGGATTAAGGCGTCTTGTACATACCAGTTGCGTGGCATCTGGGAGTATGGGTTCGAGTCACTTCTGGGGTGTGAGTTTTCAGTTGCATATTGTCCTGGGGACCATTCAGGCTTGTTCGCATTTGTGTTCCTCACGTGTGCCCCAAAGAATGAGGTGATTTGGTAAAATGCTATGCCCAAGATTACTATCCGAGTGCCGGCGGTGGGGTGGTTCAAATAGCCTCGGCTATCACCTCATTATGTCCGGTCGTGATGGTCAAGTGGATTAAGGCGTCTTGTACATACCAGTTGCGTGGCATCTGGGAGTATGGGTTCGAGTCACTTCTGGGGTGTGAGTTTTCAGTTGCATATTGTCCTGGGGACCATTCAGGCTTGTTCGCATTTGTGTTCCTCACGTGTGCCCCAAAGAATGAGGTGATTTGGTAAAATGCTATGCCCAAGATTACTATCCGAGTGCCGGCGGTGGGGTGGTTCAAATAGCCTCGGCTATCACCTCATTATGTCCGGTCGTGATGGTCAAGTGGATTAAGGCGTCTTGTACATACCAGTTGCGTGGCATCTGGGAGTATGGGTTCGAGTCACTTCTGGGGTGTGAGTTTTCAGTTGCATATTGTCCTGGGGACCATTCAGGCTTGTTCGCATTTGTGTTCCTCACGTGTGCCCCAAAGAATGAGGTGATTTGGTAAAATGCTATGCCCAAGATTACTATCCGAGTGCCGGCGGTGGGGTGGTTCAAATAGCCTCGGCTATCACCTCATTATGTCCGGTCGTGATGGTCAAGTGGATTAAGGCGTCTTGTACATACCAGTTGCGTGGCATCTGGGAGTATGGGTTCGAGTCACTTCTGGGGTGTGAGTTTTCAGTTGCATATTGTCCTGGGGACCATTCAGGCTTGTTCGCATTTGTGTTCCTCACGTGTGCCCCAAAGAATGAGGTGATTTGGTAAAATGCTATGCCCAAGATTACTATCCGAGTGCCGGCGGTGGGGTGGTTCAAATAGCCTCGGCTATCACCTCATTATGTCCGGTCGTGATGGTCAAGTGGATTAAGGCGTCTTGTACATACCAGTTGCGTGGCATCTGGGAGTATGGGTTCGAGTCACTTCTGGGGTGTGAGTTTTCAGTTGCATATTGTCCTGGGGACCATTCAGGCTTGTTCGCATTTGTGTTCCTCACGTGTGCCCCAAAGAATGAGGTGATTTGGTAAAATGCTATGCCCAAGATTACTATCCGAGTGCCGGCGGTGGGGTGGTTCAAATAGCCTCGGCTATCACCTCATTATGTCCGGTCGTGATGGTCAAGTGGATTAAGGCGTCTTGTACATACCAGTTGCGTGGCATCTGGGAGTATGGGTTCGAGTCACTTCTGGGGTGTGAGTTTTCAGTTGCATATTGTCCTGGGGACCATTCAGGCTTGTTCGCATTTGTGTTCCTCACGTGTGCCCCAAAGAATGAGGTGATTTGGTAAAATGCTATGCCCAAGATTACTATCCGAGTGCCGGCGGTGGGGTGGTTCAAATAGCCTCGGCTATCACCTCATTATGTCCGGTCGTGATGGTCAAGTGGATTAAGGCGTCTTGTACATACCAGTTGCGTGGCATCTGGGAGTATGGGTTCGAGTCACTTCTGGGGTGTGAGTTTTCAGTTGCATATTGTCCTGGGGACCATTCAGGCTTGTTCGCATATATATATATATATATATATATATATATATATATATATATATATATATATATATATTGATAGAATGGACAATTAGTTAGTATAATTTGGTACTATTCCTTTTATAGAGTCCGGAAAAAATTAAGCTAAAAAAAAGTAAATATTCCAAGGCTTAGGAATATATTATATACTATATATGTACTATATTAGGCCTCTGATAGCGTGTATTAGGCCTGTGACGGTTAGATTAGGTTACGTTTTATTAGCAACATAAATACAAAATCTTTTCCTGTTTTTTCAAATTAAATAATACCACGTTCTACTTTCTAATTCTCCGTTATGCAAACGTAGGTACGATGATCCAAATGGTTACTATAAATATTATCAAAACAAGAGGATGGACTGACTCCAACAACATTCAAAAGAAGCATCAGCTCACCCATGAGACAAGCGTCGAGAAACTTGGCTTCCATGATGCTGTGGTAGGTAATGTTGCCATGTTCCTCAACTATCTGCTGCATCTCCTGGCGGAGACGTTGCTGGTGTATGGGGTTCTTAGCCAGCAGAAAGGACGTCATGGCCAGAGTGGAAGCTGTTGTGTCGTAGCCGGCGATCAGGAACAACACACTCTGGGCCACAATTAATCTGTCCGTCAGCACTGGAATAAATAATATAACTCATGGCTAATTATGGTTAATTTCGTTATGGATTAATGCATGAATGAAGCATGAAGCAATGAATGACACTCGGTTAGTGGCCAGGGTTCAACAGACGTGCTTAAATCGATGAATTAAACTCCAGTGATGCAACTAGTTCTGACTCTCCTGGGTTATTATTGATGGGAGGAACGTGGGGAGGAAAGGCGGAGAACACTTCTCCCAAAAATTCCTCGAAATTCAGGTAAAAGACGACGTGGATCTGGGGTCCATACCTGCCTTGGCCCATTAAAGAATGGACAGGGTCATACAGGTGTGTGAACTGTGAGATGAATCAAGAACAGAAGAAGTCTGCAATGGCGAAAGTTCAAAATAATGGAAGATAAAAGTGATGCAATAGGTTAATGCTTGATAGTTATAAATTAAAATTATAATGAAGATTGGAATGGAGTTAATGTTGAAACAACCAGAATGAAAAGACGTTAAATAAATAAATGAGAATTCTTGTTAATGAATAATAGTGAAGCGCAATGAAAGATGTCTCATAGTGAAGGTCAATGAATTTTTGTGTGAAAATCAAAATTAAAATAGCAACGGTGGCGATTATTGTCACATATGCACTCTACTATGATGTTAGTTGTAATGTTGTCACATGTGCACCGTTCTATGATGTAAGTTGTAATGTTGTCACATGTGCATCTTACTGTGATGTAATTGGTAATGTTATCACATCTGAACCATGCTATAATAAAAGGGTAAATGTTGTTACATACTGTTATGTGTTACAGCAAGATATACTCTTCTCCTGTCCATAAAATCATTCTCCCCTATAAATAATCCACAAACCCCTTAATATGGGAATTTGGGAAATGGGAATAATAATCAAATTTCGTTACGTATAAAGAAAAGAATGAACCCAAATTTTATGTTATGTTGGTTACATGTTGGGTGAAAGTGAATGAAATGCCCAACCGGGAAGGCAAGATGGCTGACACACTCAGGTAGGAGTGCGGCAGCCATCTTAAGCAAACCAGAAGCAGGAGCACTGAGTCTCCAAGAAACTTGAAGTTGCGATTGGGTGGCCACCAGCAGCGCGGCTCATTAGAACACTCCATCGCGTGATATGACACCACCGCCCGCGTCGTGAGCGTGAGAGTCGGTAAACGTAACTGCCCTCCTCGTGTTCGTCGGAGAAGGACGCATCACTTGTCTCTCCAGCAAGAAGCAGCAGTCCAGTTCATGGAGGTGGACACCAGCTAATATAAATCAAGGTCGAAGGCTCCAAGCAACTGTTCAAGGAGTATTCACGAGTGCACAAAGCACGAAAAGTGAAACTTCAAAAGAAGTATAACTTAATCATATGAAAACAACAATACAACTGACCACGGTCAGAGGGAAGAGGCACACGCATACACACGACCGGAATGAACATATTCCAAGGTAAGAACTGCACAATTCATACAAAACATACCCAGCTCAGTCGCAGTTAGCAAGGAGGGGTAGACACCTCCGAACCTTGCAACAAAAACGCACTCACACTAAAGGCCCCATATACAAAGGGGGCAAGACAGCACATTGGCAAAGAAAAATTCATGGCAATACTGAAGGCAACGTTGGACACCGCCTAACAGCAGGACAAAGAAGGCTGGTCGTCCAACTCACGGGCCAAAAAAAAGACCAGTATAATAAAAACCACACTCAACTAACTCACTCAAACATCCAAACAAATCAACAGAAGATTAGAACACACACAATCAATCAAAGGTGGAGATGCAGCCCCAAACTCACTCCCAAGAATACAGAACAACGACTAACGTCGCCGCCAGCTAACCCTACAACACTTGAGCAGCAGCAATATAATCTGCCGTGAACCATCGAGCAAGTATCCTCAGAAACTACCGCAGCATCCACCGCATCGTGTTGTACAGCCTACCCTTCAAGAACCCCAATAGCTGAGCCACACCACACCATACCCTTCTAACCTACTAACCCCCAATCAAATAATGTAATCTGACACCAACACTCTTCAAGTGTTTAGAATTCCATAATTTTCCCTCGGAAACGACAATAAGAAATCTTCAGCAAATCTCCCTGCAAATCAGACCCACAAAAGGTACTCCGAAGCCAGTCCACCAAACATGAAACCCGCTGAGAAAACTAAAACACATGATGTTCGAACTCACTCTCACCACAATGGGCACAACAATCAGAGCCCACAATACCCATCATAAACAACCGCGCATTGATAGCTAGTCTCATGAAGAAATCGATACATCAACTCCCTTTGTTTAGGGGTGAGAAACAGCTCCCTCAGAGCACCCCACACCTCCCCCCAGTCAAATAACGGGTACAACCCTTCCACCGTGTGAGCCACACGGCCTAAAAATAACCGATACACCTCCTGACATATACTCAGGAGACCTGAGACCTTCGGTCATTCAGTGATCGAAAAATGAGTAACACATAGGAGTACACCAGTGTGGTGACGAAAGACTGTAGGATCCCGTCCCGACAGACTGTACCCCCATAAGATAATGCACCTGAATTGAACTGAAATACATAGACAAGGAATTGAGATCATCCTCCAACGCGAGCCTCCTACGAAAGGTCACCCAAAAATATCATCCATTGACTTCACATACACGCATTTGCCAGACCAATCCCACCCTCCTCCAGACCCTGACACAAGGAGGACTATCAAACCGGGTGGTAGCAACCTCACCACACAACGATACACAATCCTCCCCAAATTCAGCGGATGTTCCCTTCTCAAAGAAATAAAATAAGCTAAATACAAGTCCTTAGAAAGAACCCGACAATTCACTATAATTGCCCGCTTTATATCGTCACGATCCTCTTGGACAGCATCTCCACTGCCGCCTCCACTGAACGAGAGACCGCCCTCCCTTCCAATTATGTGAACAGACCACACCACCTTCAGCCATGATAACTCCCATGACTCCCTAGCAGCCCAGCACCCCAACCCCATAATACAAGAATTCAGATGGTTGATGACAGCTCACGTGGCCAACTCAAAAGTATGCATTTGGGAGAACAGTTTTCCTAGCTAACTTTTAAACTATGTGCTAGAGTGCACATTAGGACAGGAGTGCACCAGGCTGCATTGGTTCTAGAATCCGTAATTATTTCAAGAAACATCTCGTGTTTAGAGTTTATGTGTGGCGTAGGCTCTCAGGTTTCCAGTGAGGCTACGATGGCCGTCGTAGCCACACTATGAGTAAAGGTACATTGTTAATGATAAAACATTATCATGTTTTACATTAAAGTGTGTACAGTAAGGTGCAGGGTGAAGCTTTAGAGGGTCAAGAGGGGAGGACCAATGGTCCTCACGGTCTGGCTCCGACTGGGAGGCCATGATGCCAGCCCAGGGTCACGTGACGAGAGGAAGCTCTGTAAGTGGTGCAGGTACCATAGGCTGCTTCCCACCTTGCCCTCTGATTGGTCAAGTCAAAGACAGAGCGAGAGAAGTACGCGAACACAGGTTCGAGTCTCTCGCAGGAGTGGAGTGTTGTCAGTTTCTTGATGATCCTGGTTTCGGTGCTGTGTTATTGCCGATCTGTGAGGATGTCGAGGTGTTGGTCGATGCGAGTACGGAGGTCTTCGTCGATGTTGCTGTTCCTCCATTGGTTTCTAGCGTGGAGTAGTTGCGTTTTGTTGTCTTTGATCTCATTTTCTGCCTTAAGTATCTGATGTCGAATCAAATCTTGGCGTACTCGCATCGACCAACACCTCGACATTCTCACAGATCGACATCACCACAGCACCGAAACCTTATGTCAATGCATAACCATTGACCATCACAACCGGACAAAAACTGATGGTAGCCGAGGCTATTTAACCCATCAGCCCGCCGGCACTCTGATGGTAATCTTGGGCAGAGCATTTTATCAAATCACCTCATTCTTTGGGGCACACGTGAGGAACACAAATGCGAACAAGCCTGAATGGTCCCCAGGACTATATGCAACTGAAAACTCACACCCCACATGTGACTCGAACCCATACTGCCAGGAGCAACGCAACTGGTAGCGTTGGTCATGTGGATTAAGGCGTCCTGTACATACCAGTTGCGTTGCTCCTAGCAGTATGAGTTGGAGTCAATTATGGGGTGTGAGTTTTCAGTGGCATATAGTCCTGGGGACCATTCAGTCTTATTCATATTTGTGTTCCTCACATGTGCCCCAAGGAATGAGGTGATTTGATAATATGCTATGCCCAAGATTACCATCAGAGTGCCCGCGGGCTGAAAGGCTAAATAGCCTTGGCTACCATCGTAGCCAAGTGCGGGTTCGATTCCCGCACGAGGCAGAAACAAATGGGCAATGTTTCTTTCACCTTGAATGCCCCTGTTACCTAGCAGTAAATAGGTACCTGGGAGTTAGTCAGCTGTCACGGGCTGCTTCCTGGGGGTGGAGTCCTTGTCGAGGACCGGGCCGCGGGGACACTAAAGCCCCGAAATCATCTCAAGATAACCTCAAGATAACCATCAGTTTTTGTCCGGTCGTGATGGTCAAGTGGATTAAGGCATCCTGTACATTCCAGTTGCGTTGCTCCAGGCAGTATGGGTTCGAGTCACTTCTCGGGTGTGAGTTTTCAGTTGCATATAGTCCTGGGGACCATTCAGGCTTCTTCGCATATATATACTTGGAAAACTTGGCATAATAAGCCAAGTTTTCATTAATTAATTGTTTATCGACTACCTAACCTACCTAACCTAACCTAACCTAACTTTTTCGGCTAGCTAACCTAACCTAACCTATAAAGATAGGTTAGGTTAAGTTAAGTAGGGTTGGTTAGGTTCGGTCATATATCTACATTAATTTTAACTCCAATAAAAAAAAAATACCTCATACATAATGAAATGGGTAGCTTTATCATTTCATAGGAAAAAATTAGAGAATATATATTAATTCAGGAAAACTTGGCTTATTAGGCAAATCGGGCCTTGCATAGTAGGCCCAGAAGTGCATTCTGGCTACTAGGTACGACATATATATATATATATTTATATATATATATGTCGTACCTTGTAGCCAGAACGCACTTCTCAGCCTACTATGCAAGGCCCGATTTGCCTAATAAGCCAATTTTTCATGAATTAATGTTTTTTCGACTACCTAACCTACCTAACCTAACCTAACATAACTTTTTCGGCTACCTAACCTAACCTAACCTAAAAAGATAGGATAGGTTAGGTTAGGTAGGGTTGGTTAGGTTCAGTCATATATCTACGTTAATTTTAACTCCAATAAAAAAAAAATTGACCCATACATAATGAAATGAGTAGCTTTATCATTTCTTAAGAAAACAAATTGAGAAAATATATTAATTCATGAAAACTTGGCTTATTAGGTAAATCGGGCCTTGCATAGTAGGCCGAGAAGTGCATTCTGGATACTAGGTACGACACATATATATATATATATATATATATATATATATATATATATATATATATATATATATATATATATATATATATATATGTCGTACCTAGTAGCAAGAACGCACTTCTCAGCCTACTATACAAGGCCCGATTTGCCTAATAAGCCAAGTTTTCCTGAATTAATATATTTTCTCTAACTTTTTTCTTATGAAATGATAAAGCTACCCATTTCATTATGTATGAGGTCAATTTTTTTTATTGGAGTTAAAATTAACGTAGATATATGACCGAAACTAACCAACCCTACCTAACCTAACCTAACCTATCTTTATAGGTTAGGTTAGGTTACGTGGCCGAAAAAGTTAGGTTAGGTTAGGTTAGGTAGGTTAGGTAGTCGAAAAACAATTAATTCATGAAAACTTGGCTTATTAGGCAAATCGGGCCTTGCATAGTAGGCTGAGAAGTGCATTCTGGCTACTAGGTACGACATATATATATATATATATATATATATATATATATATATATATATATATATATATATATATATATATATATGTCGTACCTAGTAGCCAGAACGCACTTCTCAGCCTACTATGCAAGGCCCGATTTGCCTAATAAGCCAAGTTTTCCTGAACTAATATATTTTCTCTAATTTTTTTCTTATGAAATGATAAAGCTACCCATTTCATTATGTATGAGGTCAATTTTATTTTATTGAAGTTAAAATTAACATAGCTATATGACCGAACCTAACAAACCCTACCTAACCTAACCTAACCTATCTTTATAGGTTAGGTTAGGTTAGGTAACCTAAAAAGTTAGGTTAGGTTAGGTTAGGTAGATTAGGTAGTCGAAAAATAATTAATTCATGAAAACTTGGCTTATTAGGCAAATCGGGCCTTGCATAGTAGGCAGAGAAGTGAGTTCTGGCTACTAGGTACGACATATATATATATATATATATATATATATATATATATATATATATATATATATATATATATATATATATATATATATATATATATATATATATATATATGTCGTACCTAATAGCCAGAACGCACTTCTCAGCCTACTATTCAAGACCCGATTTGCCTAATAAGCCAAGTTTTCATGAATTAATGTTTTTTCGTCTACCTAACCAACCTAACCTAACCTAACCTAGCTTTTTTTGGCTACCTAACCTAACCTTACCTATAAATATAGGTTAGGTTAGGTTAGGTAGGGTTGGTTAGGTTCGGTCATATATCTACGTTAATTTTAACTCCAATAAAAAAAAATTGACCTCATACATAGAGAAAAGGGTTGCTTTATCATTTCATAAGAAAAAAATTATAGTAAAAATATTAATTCAGGAAAACTTCGCTTATTAGGCAAATCGGGCCTTGAATAGTAGGCTGAGAAGTGAGTTCTGGCTACTAGGTACGACATATATATATATATATATATATATATATATATATATATATATATATATATATATATATATATATATATATATATATATATATATATATATATATATATATATATATATATATATATATATATATATATATATATGCGAACAAGCCTGAATGGTCCCCAGGACAATATGCAACTGAAAACTCACACCCCAGAAGTGACTCGAACCCATACTCCCAGGAGCAACGCAACTGGTATGTACAAGACGCCTTAATCCACTTGACCATCACGACCGGACAAAATGAGGTGATAGCCGAGGCTATTTGAACCACCCCACCGCCGGCACTCGGATAGTAATCTTGGGCATAGCATTTTACCAAATCACCTCATTCTTTGGGGCACACGTGAGGAACACAAATGCGAACAAGCCTGAATGGTCCCCAGGACAATATGCAACTGAAAACTCACACCCCAGAAGTGACTCGAACCCATACTCCCAGGAGCAACGCAACTGGTATGTACAGGACGCCTTAATCCACTTGACCATCACGACCGGACAAAATGAGGTGATAGCCGAGGCTATTTGAACCACCCCACCGCCGGCACTCGGATAGTAATCTTGGGCATAGCATTTTACCAAATCACCTCATTCTTTGGGGCACACGTGAGGAACACAAATGCGAACAAGCCTGAATGGTCCCCAGGACAATATGCAACTGAAAACTCACACCCCAGAAGTGACTCGAACCCATACTCCCAGGAGCAACGCAACTGGTATGTACAAGACGCCTTAATCCACTTGACCATCACGACCGGACAAAATGAGGTGATAGCCGAGGCTATTTGAACCACCCCACCGCCGGCACTTGTCCGGTCGTGATGGTCAAGTGGATTAAGGCGTCTTGTACATACCAGTTGCGTTGCTCCTGGGAGTATGGGTTCGAGTCACTTCTGGGGTGTGAGTTTTCAGTTATATATATATATATATATATATATATATATATATATATATATATATATATATATATATATATATATATATATATATATATATATATGCGAACAAGCCTGAATGGTCCCCAGGACAATATGGAACTGAAAACTCACACCCCAGAAGTGACTCGAACCCATACTCCCAGAAGCAACGCAACTGGTATGTACAAGACGCCTTAATCCACTTGACCATCACGACCGGACATAATGAGGTGATAGCCGAGGCTATTTGAACCACCCCACCGCCGGCACTCGGATAGTAATCTTGGGCATAGCATTTTACCAAATCACCTCATTCTTTGGGGCACACGTGAGGAACACAAATGCGAACAAGCCTGAATGGTCCCCAAGACAATATGCAACTGAAAACTCACACCCCAGAAGTGACTCGAACCCATACTCCCAGAAGCAACGCAACTGGTATGTACAAGACGCCTTAATCCACTTGACCATCACGACCGGACATAATGAGGTGATAGCCGAGGCTATTTGAACCACCCCACCGCCGGCACTCGGATAGTAATCTTGGGCATAGCATTTTACCAAATCACCTCATTCTTTGGGGCACACGTGAGGGAGTATGGGTTCGAGTCACTTCTGGGGTGTGAGTTTTCAGTTATATATATATATATATATATATATATATATATATATATATATATATATATATATATATATATATATATATATATATATATATATATATATATATATATATATATATATATATATATATATATATATATATATATATATATATATATATATATATATATATATATGTCGTACCTAGTAGCCAGAACGCACTTCTCAGCCTAATATGCAAGGCCCGATTTGCCTAATAAGCCAAGTTTTCATGAATTAATTGTTTCTCGACTACCTAACCTAACCTAACCTAACTTTTTCGGCTACCTAACCTAACCTAACCTATAAAGATAGGTTAGGTTAAATTAGGTAGGGTTGGTTAGGTTCTGTCATATATCTACGTTAATTTTAAATCCAATTAAAAAAAATTGACCTCATACATAATGAAATGGGTAGGTTTATCATTTCATAAGAAAAAAATTAGAGAAAATATATTAATTCAGGAAAACTTGGCTTACTAGGCAAATCGGGCCTTGCATAGTAGGCTCAGAAGTACGTTCTGGCTACTAGGTACGATATATATATATATATATAGAGAGAGAGAAGGGAGTACCACCTCTGGCTGGAAGAAGGGGGACCCATAGCCTCGGAGGAAACCACACATAACGCATTGGAGGGAATGTGTATTCCCTCCAATACAGTTTCTGTGTGCTTTTCTCCTACCACCCCCTTCCCTTTTTTTTTTTCCTTTATTGTGTATTTAAAGGTTACAAAACATACAAGACAAATGCCTAAAGGTTATGGATCTCTTGAAGCTCCTCCGCTTCATATATATATATATATATATATATATATATATATATATATATATATATATATATATATATATATATATATATATATATATATTAGTATATTTTGGTAGCAGTCTTTCCTGAAGACATGTATTATTAAATATGACCGATAAAGTAAGATTAATAATTCTAACACGAATTTTCTCAATCTTTCGTACATTTCTTTTCACTGTTGGTGGTAATTCAAAAATCAATTCTCGAAAATTCATTTTTATTTCTAGTCTGACGCGACACTTGAGCGCGTTTCGTAAAACTTATTACATTTTCAAAGACTTTAGTTTACACATATACAACTGAATAGAACTTACACATCTCTTATTTGTTTATATCTACATTTGGGTGAGGTGAACAACATCCCTTACCCTACAGAGGTCTGTAGGGTAAGGCAGGTCTTAGTCAACAACGGCTTCTCCGATGGTTTCGTCGAAGACATCATAAGAAGGAAAGTGAAACGCTATGCAACCTCTGAAGAGACAACTAACACAACACCTATATCCCCTATTAGACTATTTTACAGGAACTTCTTTTCCACAGCTCATAAAACGGAGGAAAGGGTCCTGAAAGATATTGTTAATAGAAACGTTATGTCTACAGACAAAAATCAGAGGATACAACTGACGATTTACTATAAAACCAGAAAAACGGCCAGCCTACTCATGAGAAACTCTCCAGACACAAAGCAGAACGCTTTAAAAGAGACCAACGTCGTCTATGCCTTCAAATGCCCTCTTGGGGACTGTAAGCTCCAAAAAAAACAGTATATAGGCAAGACAACAACATCTCTTTCTAGGCGTTTAACGATGCATAAGCAACAGGGCTCCATTAAGGAACATATAATCTCTTCCCACAACCAAACCATCGCCAGAGAAATCCTAGTAAACAACACAGAAATCATCGATAGATACAGCGATAGCAGGCGGCTTGACGTTTGCGAGGCACTACACATTAAGAAGTCAACACCAGCAATCAACAGCCAATTAATGCGCAACTATATTCTACCCACCTCAAGACTCCGCTCCAATATAGAAGCATCAAGAAATAAGGACCAATAGGCTTCCTACAATCACTTCCATTCAATACCCATTGTTTCGTGTTCTGTCTTGTGTTGATGAAATTAATACCCTATTAATACCACCTCACACCATTCACCTCACTCAAATGTAGATATAAACAAATCAGAGATGTGTAAGTTCTATTCAGTTGTTCATGTGTAAACTAAAGTCTTTGAAAATGTAATAAGTTTTACGAAACGCGCTCAAGTGTCGCGTCAGACTAAAAATAAAAATGAATTTTGGAGAATTGATTTTTGAATTACCACCAACAGTGAAAAGAAATGTACGAAAGATCGAGAAAATTCGTGTTAGAATCATTAATCTTACTTTTTCGGTCATATTTAATAATATATATATATATATATATATATATATATATATATATATATATATATATATATTATATATATAAATAAATATATATATATATATATATATGGAGTCTAACCGGGAGCAACGCTCCCAGTTAGACTCGGGGGAATAGGTATTCGCAAGGCGACACAGTTAGCATTGCCGGCATTCTTATCCTCGACCAGTGCAACAGGTGAATTAGTTAAGGAAATACTACCGGAATACCTAAGAGACTCCATTGGGATTCATGATCCCAAATTCGCGGAAGGAGCCGGTCAGTGGGACACTCTTGTCAACTCTCATCCTCGACCGACTTTTCCAAATGACTGCAAACAGTCCAAATGGGATCGCCCCATAGTGGAAACATCACCACATCATTGCTGGAGGCAGCATCCAGGAAGGGCAAAGCGCGTCTTCTAGCTGTGCAAGCGCCCCATGCCGGGGACTCACTGTTGGCAGTCCCTAATTCCGCCTTGGGCACCCGCCTTGACAACCGGACCCTTAGTATTGGTGTTGCCCTGCGCTTTGTCGTCCCTATCTCCACCGAGCAACGGTGTATTTGCGGCCATGCACTGGCAGACCAATACGGCAGCCATGGTCTCATCTGTCGTAAGACACAGAGAAAGATTGCCAGACATGAAGCAGTCAATGACATCATAAAGAGAAGTTTTGCTCCAGCTGGGTGCCCAGCACAAAGGGAACCTTAGTTGTGCAGGCCTGACAACAGCCAAAAACGCCCAGATGGAGTCACCCTGCAGCCGTAGAGGGAAGGTAAACAGGTCGTGTGGGACTACACGTGTGCATCAACATTGGCTGATACCTATCTACCTTACAGCACAGCTGAGGGAGGCGGGGCGGCCACCTTCAGGAAGACCCAGAAAACTAACAGGTACAGGGACATAGAACGTTGTTACAGGTTCGTGCCGATAGGCTGTGAGACTCTGGGCGCCTGGGGTAAATGTGCACTTATGTTCTAGAAGGAGCTGGGCGAGGAACTCATTGGGAAGACTAGAGACCCAAGAGCGGCTAGTTTCATGTTCCAGCGCCTCAGTGACGCTGTTTAGAGGGGAAATGCGTGCAGTATCTTGGGTACGCACTCGACCCCCGAAGAGCTGGACGAGGTCTTCGAACACTGATTGGTATATTGTTATATAAGTCTGTGATTTCTGTAAATTGTAGCATTGCAATAATAATAAAAAAAAGTAATAGGGGTGGTAGGAGAGGAAAAGATTAAAGTATTCAGTGAGAATCCACAAGGTCTTCTTTGAACACTATTTATTTTCTTCTTCGATGATGTGGGTCCCTTTAATTAAACCAGTGGTGGTACCCAATATATATATATATATATATATATATATATATATATATATATATATATATATATATATATATATATATATATATATATATATATATATATATATATATATATATGTCGTACCTAATAGCCAGAACGCACTTCTCAGCCTACTATTCAAGGCCCGATTTGCCTAATAAGCCAAGTTTTCATGAATTAAAGTTTTTTCGTCTACCTAACCTACCTAACCTAACCTAACCTAGCTTTTTTTGGCTACCTAACCTAACCTTACCTATAAATATAGGTTAGGTTAGGTTAGGTAGGGTTGGTTAGGTTCGATCATATATCTACGTTAATTTTAACTCCAATAAAAAAAATTGACCTCATACATAGAGAAAAGAGTTGCTTTATCATTTCATAAGAAAAAAATTATAGTAAATATATTAATTCAGGAAAACTTGGCTTATTAGGCAAATCTGGCCTTGACTAGTAGGCTGAGAAGTGAGTTCTGGCTACTAGGTACGACATATATATATATATATATATATATTTATATATATATGTCGTACCTAGTAGCCAGAACGCCCTTCTCAGCCTATTATGCAAGGCCCGATTTGCCTAATAAGCCAAGTTTTCATGAATTAATTGTTTTTCGGCAACCTAACCTACCTAACCTAACCTAACCTAACTTTTTCGGCTACCTAACCTAACCTAACCTATAAAGATAAGTTAGGTTAGGTTAGGTAGGGTTGGTTAGGTTCGGTCATATATCTACGTTAATTTTAACTTCAATAAAAAAAATTGACCTCATACATAATGAAATGGGTGGCTTTATCATTTCATAAGAAAAAAATTAGAGAAAATATATTAATTCAGGAAAACTTGGCTTATTAGGCAAATCGGGCCTTGCATAGTAGGCCGAGAAGTGCGTTCTGGCTACTAGGTACGACATATATATATATATATATATATATATATATATATATGTCGTACCTAATAGCCAGAACGCACTTCTCAGCCTACTATTCATGGCCCGATTTGCCTAATAAGCCAAGTTTTCATGAATTAATGTTTTTTCGTCTACCTAACCTACCTAACCTAACCTAACCTAGCTTTTTTTGGCTACCTAACCTAACCTTACCTATAAATATAGGTTAGGTTAGGTTAGGTAGGGTTGGTTAGGTTCGGTCATATATCTTCGTTAATTTTAACTCCAATAAAAAAACATTGCCCTCATACATAGAGAAAAGGGTTGCTTTATCATTTCATAAGAAAAAAAATTTGAGTAAATATATTAATTCAGGAAAACTTGGCTTATTAGGCAAATCGGGCCTTGAATAGTAGGCTGAGAAGTGAGTTCTGGCTACTAGGTACGACATATATATATATATATATATATATATATATATATATATATATATATATATATATATATAAATATATATATATATATGTATATATATATATATATATATATATATATATATATATATATATATATATATATATATATGTCGTACCTAGTAGCCAGAACTCACTTCTCAGCCTACTATGCATGGCCCGATTTGCCTAATAAGCCTAGTTTTCATGAATTAATGTTTTTTCGACAACCTAACCTACCTAACCTAACCTAACCTAACGTTTTCGGCTACCTAACCTAACCTAACCTATAAAGATAGGTTAGGTTAGGTTAGGTAGGGTTGGTTAGGTTCGGTCATATATCTACGTTAATTTTAACTCCAATAAAAAAAAATTGACCTCATACATAATGAAATGGGCAGCTTTATCATTTCATAAGAAAAAAATTAGAGAAAATATATTAATTCAGTAAAACTTGGCTTATTAGGCAAATCGGGCCATGCATAGTAGGCTGAGAAGTGAGTTCTGGCTACTAGGTACGACATATATATATATATATATATATATAGAAATATATATATATATATATATATATATTATATATATATATATATATATATATATATATATATATATATTATATATATATATATATATTATATATATATATATATATATATATATATATATATATATATATATATATATATATATATATATATATATATATATATATATATATATATACATATATATGTTGTGCATTAAGGCAATATATTAGGCAAGTTGTGCATTAAGCATAGACACAGAGTTCTCCCATATTAACAGGAATTTGATGAAAGAACGTGAGTAGCCCCTCAATATGCTCTAGTTGCCCTTGGGAGGTGTTGACCTTTCGGGGAATTAAATACTCTGAAATTGCCATCTCTTTTAAGGGTCTGAGCTGTGGTGCAGTGGGTTAAAGGCGTACCAATTATGCCAGTTGCTGTAAGGCTTCTGTGCTGGCTAGGGTTTGAATCTCCTGGTGGGAACGTGTTCTAAGGTTGCATATATATATATATATATATATATATATATATATATATATATATATATATATATATATATATATATATATATATATATATATATATTTATATATTTATATATTTATATATATATATATATATATATATATATATATATATATATATATATATATATATATATATATATATATATATATATATATATATATATATATATATATGGGTACCACCACTGGTTTAATTAAAGGGACCCACATCCTCGAAGAAGAAAATAAATAGTGTTCAGAGAAGACCTTGTGGATTCTCACTGAATACCTTAATCTTTTCCACTCCTACCACCCCTATTTTTTGTTTTTCTTTTATTTGATTTTATTGCAATGTTACAGTTTACAGAAAACACACACTTATATAACAATATAACAATATACCAATCAGTGTTCGAAGACCTCGTCCAGTTCCTCGGGGGTCGGGTGCGTACCCAAGATACAGCACGCATTTCCCCTCTAAACAGCGACACTGAGGAGCTGGAACATAAAACTGGCCGCTCTTGGGTCTCTAGTCTTCCCAATGAGTTCCTCGCCCAGCTCCTTCAGGAACTTAAGTGCACATTTACCCCAGGGACCCAGAGTCTCAGAGCCTATTGGCACGAACCTGTAACAACGTTCTAGGTCCCTGTACTTGTTCGTTTTCTGGGTCTCCCTGAAGGTGGCCGCCCCGCCTCCCTCAGCTGCGCTGTAAGGTAGATAGGTATCAGCCAATGTGGATGCACACGTGTAGTCCCACACGACCTGTTTACCTTCCCTCCACGGCTGCAGGGTGACTCCATCTGGGCGTTTTTGGCTGTTGTCAGGCCTGCACAACTGAGGTTCCCTTTGTGCTGGGCACCCAGCTGAAGCCAAACTTCTCCTGATGATGTCATTGACTGCTTCATGTCTGGCAATCTTTCCCTGTGTCTTGCGACAGATGAGACCATGGCTGCCGTATTGGTCTGCCCGTGCATGGCCGCAAATACACCGGTGTTCGGTGGAGATAGGGGCGGCAAGGCGCAGAGCAACACCAATACTTAGGGTCCGATGGTCGAGGCGGGTGCCCAAGGCGGAATTAGGGGCTGCCAACAAGAAGTCCCCGGCATGGGGAGCTTGCACAGCTAGAAGACGCGCTTTGTCCTTCCTGGAAGCTGCCTCCAGCAATGATGTGGCAATGTTCTCCACTATGGGGCTATCCCATTTGGACTGTTTGCAGTCATTTGGAAAAGTCGGTCGAGGAGGAGAGTTGACAAGAGTGTCCCACTGACTGGCTCCTTCCGCGAATTTGGGATCATGAATCCCAATGAAGTCTCTTAGGTGTTCCGGTAGTATTTCCTTAACTAATTCACCTGTTGCACTGGTCGAGGATAAGATTGCCGGCAATGCTAACTGTGTCGCCTTGCGAAAACCTATCCCCCCGAGTCTAACTGGGAGCGTTGCTTGGTCCCATTGGTCATCTTGCAGGGAGAGGTTTAACACTTTCACGGTTATTGACCTTAGGAGTGTGTCATATTCTGTTAATTTTGGGCTGTCGAAGGAGTGAGCACACCTTAGGAAATAGGTCAGTCTGGGCAAAGCCAGGCACCCTGTGAGAAGGTACAGAGCATCGTGGGCGTCCAAAGCCCCTATTCTTCCCTCCATCCTCCTCAGGTCGTTCAGCTTTTCTTCGAGGACTACCTCAATGGCGCTCGAGCCCAGAGGTGCCCCTAGCAGCACACTGTCGGTGGGAGCGATCACTTGGGCTCCTGGCAATATGGTTCGCACTGCATCTATGGTTGGTTGGCTAGATGAGATGATTTCACACTTTAATGGGTTTAGGGTGATTCCTAACTCCTCTCCCTTAGATTTCACCAGCTGTAGATCTTCTAGCAGGGACTCCTGTGCCCCTGCCAGGGTGCCATCGTCCAGGAACCAGATGTTGAGTCCGCTGGTCAACCTGCTTGTGACCCATTGGTATATATATATATATATATATATATATATATATATATATATATATATATATATATATATATATATATATATATATATATATATATATATATATATTTATATATATATATATTATATATATATATATATATATATATATGTATACATATATATATATATATATATATATATATATATATATATGTATATATATATATATACATAAATATATATATATATATATATATATATATATATATATATATATATATATATATATATATATATATATATATATATATATATATATATATATATATATATGTCGTACCTAATAGCCAGAACGCACTTCTCAGCCTACTATTCAAGGCCCGATTTGCCTAATAAGCCAAGTTTTCATGAATTAAAGTTTTTTCGTCTACCTAACCTACCTAACCTAACCTAACCTAGCTTTTTTTGGCTACCTAACCTAACCTTACCTATAAATATAGGTTAGGTTAGGTTAGGTAGGGTTGGTTAGGTTCGATCATATATCTACGTTAATTTTATCTCCAATAAAAAAAATTTGACCTCATACATAGAGAAAAGAGTTGCTTTATCATTTCATAAGAAAAAAATTATAGTAAATATATTAATTCAGGAAAACTTGGCTTATTAGGCAAATCGGGCCTTGACTAGTAGGCTGAGAAGTGAGTTCTGGCTACTAGGTACGACATATATATATATATATATATATATATATATATATATATATATATATATATGTCGTACCTAGTAGCCAGAACGCACTTCTCAGCCTACTATGCAAGGCCCGATTTGCCAAATAAGCCAAGTTTTCCTGAATTAATTGTTTTTCGTCTACCTAACCTACCTAACCTAACCTAACCTAACTTTTTCGGCTACCTAACCTAACCTAACCTATAAAGATAGGTTAGGTTAGGTTAGGTAGGGTTGGTTAGGTTCGGTCATATATCTACGTTAATTTTAACTCCAATAAATTTTTTTTTACCTCATACATAATGAAATGGGTAGCTTTATCATTTCGTAAGAAAAAAATTAGAGAAAATACATTATTTGAGGAAAACTTGGCTTATTAGGCAAATCGGGCCTTTCATAGTAGGCTGAGAAGTGCGTTCTGGCTACTAGGTACGACATATATATATATATATATATATATATATATATATATGTCGTACCTAGTAGCCAGAACGCCCTTCTCAGCCTATTATGCAAGGCCCGATTTGCCTAATAAGCCAAGTTTTCATGAATTAATTGTTTTTCGGCAACCTAACCTACCTAACCTAACCTAACCTAACTTTTTCGGCTACCTAACCTAACCTAACCTATAAAGATAAGTTAGGTTAGGTTAGGAAGGGTTGGTTAGGTTCGGTCATATATCTACGTTAATTTTAACTTCAATAAAAAAAATTGACCTCATACATAATGAAATGGGTGGCTTTATCATTTCATAAGAAAAAAATTAGAGAAAATATATTAATTCAGGAAAACTTGGCTTATTAGGCAAATCGGGCCTTGCATAGTAGGCCGAGAAGTGCGTTCTGGCTACTAGGTACGACATATATATATATATATATATATATATATATATATATATATATATATATATATATATATATATATATATATATTATATATATATATATATATATATATATATATATATATATATATATTATATATATATATATATATATATATATATATATGTCGTACCTAGTAGCCAGAACTCACTTTTTGGCCTACTATTCAAGGCCCGATTTGCCTAATAAGCCAAGTTTTCCTGAATTAATATATTTTTTCTAATTTTTTTCTTATGAAATGATAAAGCTACCCATTTCATTATGTATGAGGTCAATCTTTTTTTATTGGAGTTAAAATTAACGTAGATATATGACCAAACCTAACCAACCCTACCTAACCTAACCTAACCTATCTTTATAGGTTAGGTTTGGTTAGGTAGCCGAAAAAGTTAGGTTAGGTTAGGTTAGGTAGGTTAGGTAGTCGAAAAACAATTAATTCATGAAAACTTGGCTTATTAGGCAAATCGGGCCTTGCATAGTAGGCTGAGAAGTGCGTTCTGGCTACTAGGTACGACATATATATATATATATATATATATTATATATATATATATATATATATATATATATATATATATATATATATATATATATATATATATATATATATATATATATATATATATATATACATATATATGTTGTGAATTAAGGCAATATATTAGGCAAGTTGTGCATTAAGCATAGACACAGAGTTCTCCCATATTAACAGGAATTTGATGAAAGAACGTGAGTAGCCCCTCAATATGCTCTAGTTGCCCTTGGGAGGTGTTGACCTTTCGGGGAATTAAATACTCTGAAATTGCCATCTCTTTTAAGGGTCTGAGCTGTGGTGCAGTGGGTTAAAGGCGTACCAATTATGCCAGTTGCTGTAAGGCTTCTGTGCTGGCTAGGGTTTGAATCTCCTGGTGGGAACGTGTTCTAAGGTTGCATATATATATATATATATATATATATATATATATATATATATATATATATATATATATATATATATATATATATATATATATTTATATATATATATATATATATATATATATATATATATATATATATATATATATATATATATATATATATATATATATATATATATATATATATATATATATATATATATATATATATATATGGGTACCACCACTGGTTTAATTAAAGGGACCCACATCCTCGAAGAAGAAAATAAATAGTGTTCAGAGAAGACCTTGTGGATTCTCACTGAATACCTTAATCTTTTCCACTCCTACCACCCCTATTATTTTTTTTTCTTTTATTTGATTTTATTGCAATGTTACAGTTTACAGAAAACACACACTTATATAACAATATAACAATATACCAATCAGTGTTCGAAGACCTCGTCCAGTTCCTCGGGGGTCGGGTGCGTACCCAAGATACAGCACGCATTTCCCCTCTAAACAGCGACACTGAGGCGCTGGAACATAAAACTGGCCGCTCTTGGGTCTCTAGTCTTCCCAATGAGTTCCTCGCCCAGCTCCTTCAGGAACTTAAGTGCACATTTACCCCAGGGACCCAGAGTCTCAGAGCCTATTGGCACGAACCTGTAACAACGTTCTAGGTCCCTGTACTTGTTCGTTTTCTGGGTCTCCCTGAAGGTGGCCGCCCCGCCTCCCTCAGCTGCGCTGTAAGGTAGATAGGTATCAGCCAATGTGGATGCACACGTGTAGTCCCACACGACCTGTTTACCTTCCCTCCACGGCTGCAGGGTGACTCCATCTGGGCGTTTTTGGCTGTTGTCAGGCCTGCACAACTGAGGTTCCCTTTGTGCTGGGCACCCAGCTGAGGCCAAACTTCTCCTGATGATGTCATTGACTGCTTCATGTCAGGCAATCTTTCCCTGTGTCTTGCGACAGATGAGACCATGGCTGCCGTATTGGTCTGCCCGTGCATGGCCGCAAATACACCGGTGTTCGGTGGAGATAGGGGCGGCAAGGCGCAGAGCAACACCAATACTTAGGGTCCGATGGTCGAGGCGGGTGCCCAAGGCGGAATTAGGGACTGCCAACAAGAAGTCCCCGGCATGGGGAGCTTGCACAGCTAGAAGACGCGCTTTGTCCTTCCTGGAAGCTGCCTCCAGCAATGATGTGGCAATGTTCTCCACTATGGGGCTATCCCATTTGGACTGTTTGCAGTCATTTGGAAAAGTCGGTCGAGGAGGAGAGTTGACAAGAGTGTCCCACTGACTGGCTCCTTCCGCGAATTTGGGATCATGAATCCCAATGAAGTCACTTAGGTGTTCCGGTAGTATTTCCTTAACTAATTCACCTGTTGCACTGGACGAGGATAAGATTGCCGGCAATGCTAACTGTGTCGCCTTGCGAAAACCTATCCCCCCGAGTCTAACTGGGAGCGTTGCTTGGTCCCATTGGTCATCTTGCAGGGAGAGGTTTAACACTTTCACGGTTATTAACCTTAGGAGTGTGTCATATTCTGTTAATTTTGGGCTGTCGAAGGAGTGAGCACACCTTAGGAAATAGGTCAGTCTGGGCAAAGCCAGGCACCCTGTGAGAAGGTACAGAGCATCGTGGGCGTCCAAAGCCCCTATTCTTCCCTCCATCCTCCTCAGGTCGTTCAGCTTTTCTTCGAGGACTACCTCAATGGCGCTCGAGCCCAGAGGTGCCCCTAGCAGCACACTGTCGGTGGGAGCGATCACTTGGGCTCCTGGCAATATGGTTCGCACTGCATCTATGGTTGGTTGGCTAGATGAGATGATTTCACACTTTAATGGGTTTAGGGTGATTCCTAACTCCTCTCCCTTAGATTTCACCAGCTGTAGATCTTCTAGCAGGGACTCCTGTGCCCCTGCCAGGGTGCCATCGTCCAGGAACCAGATGTTGAGTTCGCTGGTCAACCTGCTTGTGACCCATTGGTATATATATAAATATATATATATATATATATATATATATATATATATATATATATATATATATATATTTATATATATATATTATATATATATATATATATATATATATATATATATGTATACATATATATATATATATATATATATATATATATATGTATATATATATATATATATATATATATATATATATATATATATATATATATATACATAAATATATATATATACATAAATATATATATATATATATATATATATATATATATATATATATACATATATATATATATATATATATATATATATATATATATATATATATATATATATATATATATATATATACAACATACATCGTGCTTTTATTTGTTATGGGTGAGGTTGCATGACACAAAATCTTGCGTAAGGTGACAGAAATGAAAGGTAAGGTAACATAAAAATGAAAGTACCTACAGAAGGTCTATTGGACCATACGTTCTCTTGCAGCTTCTATGTTGGTTCGGGGTTTTGACATGGGTAGAATATAATTTACGCAATAATTGGCTGTTTATTGCTTGTGTTGGCTTTTTCATGTGTAGTGCCCTGCTGATGTCGAGTCTCCTGCTATTGCTGTATCTATCGATGATTTCTGTGTTGCTTGTTAAGATTTCTCTGGTGTTGGTCTGGTTGTGAGACGAGATTATGTGTTCCTTGATGGAGCCCTGTGGTTTGTGTGTTGATAATCGCCTAGAAAGTGAGGTTGTTGTCTTGCCTATATACTGAGTTCTTTGGAGCTTACAGTCCCCAAGTGGATATGTGAAAGCATAAACGACGTTAGTTGGTTTCCTTTAAGGTGTTGTGTTAGGTGACTGGGGATTATTCTTGATCAGGTTTGCCTTATTTTTTTTTTTTAGTAAATGGTCAATTGTATTTTCTGATTTTTGTCTGTAAGGATAACGTTCCTATTAATAATATCTTTCAGGACACTTTCCTCCGTTTTATGAGCCGCAGAAAAGAAGTTCCTGTAAAACAGTCTAATAGGGGGTTCAAGTGTTGTGCAAGTTGACCCTTCAGAGGTTGCATGGCGTTTCGCATTTCTTTTTATGACGTCTTGAACATATCCGTTAGAGAAGCCATTGTTGACTAGGACCTGCCTTACCGTACAGAGTTCTTCATCGACTTACTTCCATCCTGAGAGCCCGGTCGACGTAAGCGTTGACAACACTCCTCTTGTACCTGTCTTGACAGTCACTAATGGCATTGAGGCACATTTCTATGATGGTTTCTTTAGTATAGACTGCCGTGTGGAAGCCTTCGTTCCTTTCCGTGATTGTTACATCTAGAAAGGCCAGTTTCTCTTCATTCTCCATCTCGTAAGTGAAATTTAACACAGAATTCTGCTCGAATGACTCCTTCAGCTGCTCCAAACGTCTGACATTAGGTACCTACATAAAAATGTAAACATTCCTGCAGCATTTGGCGAGTTTCAAGTCCATGTCAACTAAGACCCTCTGCTCTATGGTACCCATGTAGAAATTCATAAACAGGACACCTAGGGGAGAACCTATGGCGACCCTATCTATTTGCTTATACATGTACCCATCTGGACTCAAGAAGGGTGCCTCTTTAGTGCAGGCTTGGAGTAGCTTTCTTAGTATGTTTTCTGGTATGTCAAGAGGAGTACAAGCCGGATCACGATACACTCTGTCCATTATCATCCTGATTGTTTCATCGACAGGCTCGTTGGTAAACAGCGGCTCTACATCCAAAGAGGCTCTTATTCCTGTGGCTCATGCTCCCCACCGTAAGTCAACGAATTCCTTTGGAGCAGCCGTCCCCCATCTCCCAGTCCTCCCCACCATTCATCCCTCCCCTGTCCCCCCTCATCCTCCCAACTATTCGCCACTTTCCCGTCCCCTTGTCCTCCGCATCATTCCCCCCCCCCTCCCCCATCCCTTACTCCTCATCACCTTCCCTCACTCCACCGTTCCCTAGTCCTCCTAACCATTTCCTACTCAACCATCCCCTCGTCCTTCCGACCATCTCCCATTCCCCTGTCCCCCTTGTCCTCCTTATCATTCCCCTCTCTCTATTCTTTGTCCTCCTCACCATCCCATGTTCCCTTGTCCTTCCCACCATTACCCCCTTCCCAGTCCCCTCGTCCTCCCCACCATTCCCCACTCCCTTATCCGATGCATTCCCAAATGATCTGATGTTCCCATCAGAAAATTGGGAAAATAAATAATCTAATGTTCCCATCACTGATATATAAACAGTTAAGAAAATTAGTTACGAAAAGAAAATAGTTAGTTAAGATAAGAAAAACAGTTATATATCGAAATGAAAAAAAAGATAAAAAGTAAATAAATAAACTATACTCACAAAATGAAAGGTATGGTAAGCAACACAGCTCAATTCTAATGCATTGTCACACAAAATAATTAAAAAAAAATCTAAGGAAATTCAATTTATCAATAAAATCGTAAACATTGAAATGAAATTGTAACATATTTAGTATAGCGTGTGTTGCTCTTATGTGCAACAGATGGTGCTGTTTCTTAAAAAAAAAATTGTTTTTACCTGTGTGGCATATATATTTATACTTACAAAATGAACGGCATGGTAAACAACACAGGTCAATTCCAATGCAATGTCACACAAAATAATTAAATCAAAATGAAAAAAAATCAAAATCTATGAAAGTTTAATTTGGCAATGCCACCAGAAACTTTGAAATGGAATCGTAACATATTTAGTATAGTGTGTGTTGCTATTACGCGCAACAGATGGCGCTGTTTTAAAAAAAAAAAAATTTATTTCTATAAATAGAAAATAAATATTATAAAAAAATTGTTTTTATCTGTCACAGGTGTGGCATATATATATATAGTAGGTATAGAAAAAACCTGCGCCGTTTCAAATGTAACGTAGTGTCAAAATTTTCAAAGTAATCAGTGAAGAACTTTTGGATATTAAAGCATTTGTTGCTCTTACGTCCAACAGATTATGCTGTCTTTCAGAAAAAGCATAGTTTTTCTTGTCACAGGTGATGCATGTATATAGTAGGTATATAAAAACACGCGCCTATTCGAATGCAACGTTGTGTCAAAGTTTCAAAGCAATTGGTAAAGAGGTTTCGAAGATTTCCCTCACATGAAAAACACAGTTTTAAAAAAAAAAAACATGTTTTTTCCCGTCACAGACGTGATATCTAAATAGTATGTATATAAAAACCCGATCGGATGCGAATGAAACGTTGTGTGAAAATTTAATAGCAATCGAGGAAGAAGTTTCGGAGATTTACGATTTTGAACAAACAAAAATTTCCATTTTTATTTATATAGATATATACTGAACAGGGTACGTAACCTCTATCAGGTATATTCATGTAGATTTTGCATATTCAGTACTAATAATTTACCTTGGTTACAACTTTTCTAATACTAAATCCCAGGACCAAAACATGGCATACGTAAACTTATATTATTAAGCCTCTGCTATGGAAATACTTTAAGGCCAGAGAACGAACAATATTCGTTAAAAATATAAAAGTTCTGATATATTCCAACAAAATCTCACGCTATTTGGCATTACAGTAGTTAAAAATTCACTCAAATCTATATAAATAAAAATGTAAATGTTCGTTTGTTCAAAATCGTTAATCTCCGAAAGTTCTTCACCGATTGCTTTGAAATTTTCACACAACGTTCCATTCGCATCCGAGCGAGTTTTCTATATACATACTATATAGATGTCACGTCTGTGACCTGAAAAAACATGTTTTTTTTTTAAACTGTGTTTTTCATGTGTTTTTCACGTGAGGGAAATCTTCAAAACCACTTTACCGATTGCTTTTAAATTTTTACACAACATTGCATTCGAATAGGCGCATATTTTTATATACCTACTATATACATGCCTAACCTGTGACGGAAAAAACAAATATTAAACAGCGCCATCTGTTGGACGCAAGAGCAACACATGTTGTAATATCCGAAAGTTCTTCATCGATTGCTTTGAAATTTTGACACATCGTTCCATTCGAATATATGCATGTATTTATATACCTACTATATAGATGTCACGTCTGTGACAGGTAAAAATCATGTTTTAAACAAAAACCAGCGACATCTGTTGCATGTAATTGCTAAACACGTTTTCAATTGCATTAATAACTGAAATTTTCATAGATTTCGATTTATTTTCATTTTGATTTAATTATTTTGTTTGACATTGCGTTGAAATTGAGCTGTGTTGTCTACCATACCGTTCATTACGTGAGTATAGTTTATTTGTTCATTTTTCATTTTTTTCATTTCGTTCTTTAACTGTTTTTCCTATTTTTTAATTGATGGGAATATCAGATCATTTGATGTTCCCAATTTTCTGATTGGAACGTCAGATCATTTGGGAATACATCAGACGAGGGAGTGGGGAATGGATGGGAAGAACGAGGGAACAGGGGAGGGGGGTAATGGGGGGAGGACGAGGAGACCGCACAGTTGGGGATGGTGGGGATGGAAGAACGGTGAATGGTGAGGAGGACAATGGGACAGGGGAGTGGGGGAAGGTAAGGAGGAAGAGGGAGAAAGGGGAGGGTGGAATGGTAGGTAGGACGAGGGGATGGGAGTAGGGGATGGTGGAGAAGGACGAGGGGAAAGGGATGGGGGTAATGCTGGGGAGGACGAGGGGATGGAGGAGTTGGGGATAATGGGGACGAAGGGACAGGGGAAAGGAGAATGGTGAGAAGGACAGGGGGATAGGGGAGGGGGGAAATGGTTGGGAGGATGAGGGGATGCTTCCACTACACAGAAGGGGCATAACTGGCCCACCTCTCGCAGTGTTCAAGAAAGAACTGGATAAGAACCTCCAAAAAATACCTGATCAACCAGGCTGTGATTCATAGGTCAGGCTGCGAGCAGCCGTGTCCAATAGCCAGGTTGACCAGTCCAGCAACCAGGAGGCCTGGTCGACGACCGAGCCGCGGGGAGGCTGAGCCCCTGAGCACCACCACCTGATCCTACGACGACGGACGATCCAGTGCGACCTCTCACCCTACGCCCGCAGTTAACTTTGAGGGTTATACAACGCGAGCAGGGGATACAATTCACCGACCAGCTAGGTTCCTTGATCAAGTGTTTTTCCTTTCATCCCCTGGGAGGAGTTCTGTAGCGAGTAGATTATCCCAATAATATACTCGCTCCAAAAGCATTAGCCTACCGAGAGAAGCAAAGCTCTTCTTAGTACTAATTATGGAACTCAAACCTTTCCCGACTTCCAGTTAATATTCCTGCCAACCTAAATGTAAGGGAGAGGGGGAGATGGTGGGGAGGACGAGGGGACGAAGGAGTGGGGAATGGTTAGGAGGACAAGGAGACGGGGCAGTGAGGATTAGAAGACGGGGGACGGGGGGAATGCTGGGGAGGATTGGGAGACAGGGGAAGGTTACTGTGGCTCAGCAATGCGTGGCCGGGTACTGCCAGTATGTTAATAAATATATTTTCTACGAATATGTTTACTCATATATCCGGGTGATGTGCCAACCCGCCCGTACAGTGGGAAGTGAGAGCACCTGGTCATAACGGTCGTTTATGATTGCTTGATAATAATCGGATTCATGTCAGAAAAGTAGGAAAAATAGGCATTTATAATATTAAGTTCATGTATTGGCAACTAGTCTGTGTGTTTGGGAGGTGGTGAGTGTGGCCGCACGGCTCGGTCAGTGAGCCAGGAAAATAATAATAATTATATGAATATATATATATATATATATATATATATATATATATATATATATATATATATATATATATATATATATATATATATATATATATATATATATATATATGTCGTACCTAATAGCCAGAACGCACTTCTCAGCCTACTATTCAAGGCCCGATTTGCCTAATAAGCCAAGTTTTCATGAATTAATGTTTTTTCGTC
The DNA here is from genome assembly GCF_040958095.1 of Procambarus clarkii. Classification (NCBI taxonomy): domain Eukaryota; kingdom Metazoa; phylum Arthropoda; class Malacostraca; order Decapoda; family Cambaridae; genus Procambarus; species Procambarus clarkii. The sequence goes on along the minus strand of NC_091174.1, from coordinate 44,815,472 downwards.
TACCTAACCTACCTAACCTAACCTAACCTAGCTTTTTTCGGCTACCTAACCTAACCTTACCTATAAATATAAGTTAGGTTAGGTTAGGTAGGGTTGGTTAGGTTCGGTCATATATCTACATTAATTTTAACTCCAATAAAAAAAAATTGACCTCATACATAGATGAAAAGGGTTAGCTTTATCATTTCATAAGAAAAAAATTATAGTAAATATATTAATTCAGGAAAACTTGGCTTATTAGGCAAATCGGGCCTTGAATAGTAGGCTGAGAAGTGAGTTCTGGCTACTAGGTACGACATATATATATATATATATATATATATATATATATATATATATATATATATATATATATATATATATATATATATATATATATATATGTCGTACCTAATAGCCAGAACGCACTTCTCAGCCTACTATGCAATGCCCGATTTGCCTAATAAGCCAAGTTTTCATGAATAAACGGTTTTTCGACTACCTAACCTACCTAACCTAACCTAACCTAACTTTATCGGCTACCTAACCTACCCTAACCTATAAAGATAGGTTAGGTTAGGTTAGGTAGGGTTGGTTAGGTTAGGTCATATATCTACGTTAATTTTAACTCCAATAAAACAATATTGACCTCATACATAATGAAATGGGTAGCTTTACCATTTCATAAGAAAAAAATTAGAGAAAATATATTAATTTAGGAAAACTTGGCTTATTAGGCAAATTGGGTCTTGCATAGTAGGCTGAGAAGTGCGTTCTGGCTACTAGGTACGACATATATATATATATATATATATATATATATATATATATATATATATATATATATATATATATATATATATATATATATATATATATATATATATATATATATATATATATACAGTAAATATGTGATTTTTTTTCTTTAATTTCACAAGATACTGACCTAAAACTTTTACATTTTAGAGTATGAATGCCCAGCAAAATATATTAAAGCCTACATCAAAATACATAAAGTAGAACGATCCTATTAATTGTCAAAAACTTCACCTTCAGTTTTCTTGGTGAACATGATTTTCAACTTTGAGAAATCATTCTAAGTTTAGTTTCTGATCGATGACCCTATTTTTTAAATATTATATATATAGTAATTTGTTTTACAAATCCTAAGTTTTTTCCATAAACGCAAAAACATTGAGCTATAAATTATTTGCTTCTAATTTTGGTGCGTTTGAAAGGCAAGATTCATTAATTTTTTTACACCAATCTATACTCGCAAACTAAATTCTGTAATATAGCAAATGAAGATCATATGCTAGTCTCAGACCATAAGGACAAATAATACAATTGGTGATATTTTTAACTTTTAAATGATAATTTTAAAATTTAAAAAATCGATTCTTGGTTTGATTACTACATAAATGTAATAGAAATACTTATTTATAATCAAATAGTATTCTCAGCATATTCTATGCATATTCCATGGAATATACATAAGTGATTTATTATGTATTATTTATTATTATATTATGTATCATGAATTAGTGAATGACCTGATTTCTGCTCTGTCCCTATGAAAACACTGATAATAATGATAGAGATTAAATTGTCTTCCACACTTCCATGGAAATGAACATTTCATTCACTTGGGCTCTCTGAGACTCGAACAGCAGACCCCACACGTGAGAGGCCTAAGCTCTATCGACGTGGTAATCCATCCTCGAATCAAGTCCATTACATTCAGCAGTCGACCCCACAGGTGCATTCATAATTTTTTACATGCTGTACATTAAAAACGGGACTTTCCTCAAATATAGATTAATATTATGATATATTGGTATAGTGTGCATATATATAGGCATAGGTTAGGTTAGGTTAGATGTTTAGGTTCTGTTGGCGATTGTTTGCATTTGTAGTACGTGGGTGAAGCATTTACAGCGTTGTGGTTCGAACAAAATCCGGCAATGAAGCACTTGTTCCGTAAGTATTTATTAGTAAACATGACGTATTGAGGAACATAATGTTTACTACATAAATGTAAAAGAAATACTTATATATAATCCAATATTATTATCAGCATATTCAATTCATATTCCTTGGAATATAAATACGTGATTTAATGTTTTGGTGACATTGTTAAAGTAAAGTTATTACCTGTTGTTGTGAATGTCTTGGTGACAGTGTTATTTTGTATTTCTTTACGTGTGTAAAATTGTTGTACTGGAGAAGGGATTTGATACTGTAAGTGGCGAGTACAGTAAGTGCCAAGAGTGTTCACGAAGTGTTCAGTTAGTTCACGTTTGTTCATGACCTTTCCAGTGGATCGAGACTGTTGTGTCTGTTACACCTGTGAGAGTAGTAGGTACAGATTCCTGCTGCCAGGAGGTGTTTTAACAGTTGTTGAGGTGACACTCTTGAGTAACGTAACTAATGTGGGTCACTGTGTATTAGTATATGAGTTATTGAATAAATTAATTTTTTTGTTACACGTGCCTTTGATGTCTTTCCTCATTTTAAAGTACTGCCCCCATTACTGATTCAAATTTCTATTTGTCATTGTCATTAATTTGAGTTGGCTCGGGATCTAGCCCAGAGCCTGAAGCACTGAATACAAAATTCGGTGTGAAGACCCCATCTGCTGCCTGTTAGATTTGCTTGCAAGCAAGTGGCAGATCGAATGACCTGTATGTGGAAGGTCTGGTATTGCTTATGGAATAGAATACTGCCCTGGTCTTCATCTCCACCTGAAATACCTAGACTTAGGCATCTTGCTCACACTTCCAGAGTGTATTCATTTGTTTGTCAAAGGCAAACATTCGAATCCACATACCAATAACCAGTAATTTCACATCTGTCACCCAGCGGGGTGCTAGAGTCTGTGAAGAGGGCAACCCGTTCTCGCAAATTTAATATGTCAATATTGACTTATTAACTACGTGCATAGGTGACATACTTAACATAATAGATACCCTTAAAAAGATTCATAGAAAACACCGACCTTACCTAACCTTGTTAGTATCTTAAGATAAGCATCTTATTGCTTCGTAATTACAATTATTACCTAACCTATAATAGGTATAGGTTAAGTAATAATTGTAATTACGAAGAAATAAGATGCTTATCTTAAGATACTAACAAGGTTAGGTAAGGTCGGTGTTTTCTATGAATCTTTTTAAGGGTATCTATTATGTACGCTTGCATACATGACATTTTTATAAACATCAGATAAAGATGAGTTAAGCAGCATCAACTTGATATTGTTAAAACGGCAGGTCTGGATGCAAAAAAAGATCTAGGAGTCATGAACAGTTTAGCGCCACAACCCAATAATCAATGCAGAAATATTCAGAAAAGGTAGAAAAGATTCAGGGATTTAGTTCCAGAAGAGTTAGCATCGACACCACTCATGATATGAGAAAATCCGTAGGAGCAGTGGGGAGGGTTCAAACTTATGCGGTGGATATTCCCACATATACACACTTCTAGTGTGAGAAAATCCGGATAGTCGTGTTAGTGTGACTTTCAATACTCGCTGTGTATTGAAAGAGGAGCGTCAGAGGTAGAACAAGTACTAGATGACAGAGCAAGAGTGTATGGGGGGAGGGGATTGTGTGAAAATCCTTTCAAGCTTCAGTAGAAGCCTCAGGAAATCCTTGTGTTCAATAGAACTCCAGGTTGTAATCCTTAACCATCTCATGGTCTAGTCGCTAGATGCGTGTGCGTGGGAATACCCACCGCATCAGTTCAAACCCTCATCACTGCTCCTACGGATTTTCTATTTGGCACAGTCACGTTAGTGTGATTACTCCCTGTGTATTATGATATTCTTCAGCTATATCATGCTCTTGTAAGACTATCTATAATATGCAGCTAAATATTTGTCAGAATACTAAAGAACGAATACTGATTCACTTGAACGACTTCAGAAACAAAGGAGATAAAAATGTGAAATCTTTCACTTGAAGATTAATGAAGTAATTTTTATATTCATTCTCTACAAAAGTGTAGAGTTAGTGGTGACATGATACAAGTATACAAACGGATAAATGAGTATAACAAAAGAGATATTTATATGGTTGTAAATATATCAGCGCAATATTGAACACGAAACATTGAACATAAATTCAATAAGTTTAGATTAAAGAAAGACCTGGGAAAGTACTGGTGTGGAAATAGGTTAGCTGATTAATTTAACAAATAACCAAGTAACATAACAGATGTGGGATCACTTCATTGTTTTAAGCATAGGTTAAACATTCATGTGTATGAACGCGTTTGGGTGGATATACATAAGAGATGCTACATAGGGATAAAATGCCTTCTGCAGTTTTCTTAATTATTTTGTTATTGTGTCATGAAATTAATGAAAGGGCATAATAAAGGGGAGATTATTAAGGTAAAAAGCATACCAACACGAAATAATGGTTGTAAATTGGATCCGGTTATCTTGAGATGATTTCGGGGCTTTAGTGTCCCCGCGGCCCATTCCTCTACCAGGCCTCCACCCCCAGGAAGCAGCCCGTGACAGCTGACTAACACCTAGGTACCTATTTACTGCTAGGTAACAGGGGCATAGGGTGAAAGAAACTCTGCCCATTGTTTCTCGCCGGCGCCCTGGATCGAACCCGGGACCACAGGATCACAAGTCCAGCGTGCTGTCCGCTCGGCCGACCGGCTCCTGGATAAGTTATTATCAAAGAGTAACCTAGGAAAACACTGTTTTAGAAACAGGGTTTGTGGTTTGTAGAACAATATACCGGATAACAAAGTAGAAGTGGAATCATTTAATGTCTAGATTAGGTTTATATATGAATGAGAATGGGTTGAGATGAATAGATAGCGCTTCTTATGGGTCAAAAGTCCTTCTGCAGTTTCTTTAATTAAAACTTTTTTTGATGTTCCTAAAAACAAATTATTTGTCATTATCAGATACCTGTGGGAGTTCGTGCAGTAAGAGTCAATAATGCAATTGCACTGACCTTTCTTAGATGAAGCTGCGGTGGAGTGGTTCTTGGCTGTTGTCGAGCCGTTGGTAACACTTGAATCATTATCTGTCGTATTCAAATAATATGTAGTTGACGAGTGATCATTGATGGGTGCTGACTCATGGATTGTGGTCCGATTGCTGGCTGGGGTTAATTTTTGGGATCTGGTGGTTGACTGGTTGATGTCGGTGGATGATTTGTGGGTAGTAGGTGTGGAATGATCTTGTCCAGCTCTTTCGTCTAGAAGGAGATCAAGGAAGTCCCCTCGTCTCTGGCCAGCCTTCCTGCCTTTAATAGTTTCCTCTGCCACACCTGTGAAGAATTTCACGGAGGGAGGGTCTATCTTTAATCCCAGAGTTCTATAGAACTTTGGAGAAAGGTTCAAAAGGGTAAATTTCAAAGCCCTTATAAATGAAAATGAAAAGAATTGGTCTGCAACTCTAGCAAACTCTGCATCCTCATTCACGAGAGAATTACATTCAATACCAAAAGCACAGGCAGCTATAACGTCCATTGTGTAGCGTCCAAAATTATGTTTCATATCAACATTGGGTTTCTTAACAGCTTCTTTAAGAGACACCGAGACGAGAGCATCAGCCTTGTCACAGATGATGGGGAACATCCCCCGCATCTTGCCTGACGTGAATGCAGGAGACATAACTGACCGCAGGGACTTCCAATCATCTCCAGCTTGGTTACCAAGCATATCGTTCACAATACTTCCTTTTTCCGACAGAAAAGGCCTTCGGTTAACGAAGTGATCAAAGTCCTTAACGAAGATGTTTCTGAGAAGGTCAGGATCTGTAACCATCAGAACTGGACGAAAAAACTCGTATAATCCGCAGACTCTAGCACTGCGATACCTGTAGTAAACCTGTAAACATACACTTCATGTTATAAGGTGAGAATTGTTTAACCTTGCTAGGACCACCTCCAAAGTTTTTCTTCTTGCTATATACATAGTAGATTATCAATTCAATATCAGTAAAATGTAAACAAAACACAACTAGATCTAGCATAAAATAATTGACAATATCTAATAACAGGGATAACATTGGGAACCAACCTCGTCGAAAAATATCCATCGAGGCACTGACCAAGATAACTGCCTGTGCATGTGGCCGAGGAAGGGAAGATAGGGAGGCGTGGGGATTCCTCGGGACGACCAGTAGTTGTGGCACCACCTGGAGTACGCCCACCCAGCCAACACCACACTCGCCACAAACAACCACACCTCTACAATCATCCTGAAAAAAAAAGATTTTTTTATGTGAGGAACAACGTGTTGTGCATATCAATATCATGAAAAATTTTCTTGTTGGTCACTCAAATTTGTGGGGTCACTTGTCACTGGTAAATGTGTTAGACAACACTACAGGTTACAATTAGTTCATGGCATCTGATGCTATGTATAAGGTCTTACTTACACTAAATAAAGCTTGATAAACTGATAAAGGCGACTAAATGATTGTTATCATGTGAGCATTTAAAATTTCACCTAGACATGAGATCCGAGCGAACCCTGCAGAAAACTTTAATGTACGATTATGAAAATTAGAGAGACCAAACATATTTTCAGAAGATACAAAATTGCTTGAAGGCAATATAGATTGGCATTATAACTGGACGAACGATTGACAGTTGTAGACTTATGTTGAAATATGGTTATATCCATGCGTTTGAAAATAGAACTTTCCTCATATCACCTGAACAAAGTTCAAACTGAGAGATCGGAATTTGAAAAGACGTAATTTTATCCTTCTGAATTATCTAACCAATGTTAGGCTTCGTTTAAATTATGCTGATCAGCCTTGATGGCTATACTATAGAATGAACGTAAGTACTTCTGAACGTCAACAAAGAAAGATGACCAAGTTAGTAACATGAATTAGGAATCTCCTATAAAGAGAGATTAAGGAAGCCATTATATCATAATGAAAGGTAGAGTGAAAGGGGTAATATGATAGAAGTATGCAAATGGGTGAAAGGGAATAAAATGGGGAATATTAATAAGATTCTACAGATACAAACAAGAAATTAGAACACCAAAAATGGATACAAACTATATTAGCTTAAATTAAAAATTGATATGGGTAAAAATTTGCTTTGGAAAAAGAGCATTTATTTGTTGAATAAATTACTGGGTAAAACACAAACTGGAACTGCAGATTACTTCACGGAAAGGGCGGACATATATGAATGACACACAGAAATCTCAATAGCGTGATGTATCAAATGAACAAATCCTCAAGGGCCGTGACGAGGATTCGAACCTACGTCCGAGAGCATCCCAGACGCTGCCTTAATCGACTGAGCATTGACATGGTATAAGAATTGCAACCAGAAATTCTACTGAATTTACTTGGATCCTGCAGCCTTTCCGAGACACAAACCAGGATTTTACACAATTCCCCCATGCACTCGAGCTATGTCAATAGGCCGTTCTACCTCTTCGCCCTTACTTCATTACACACAGAAATTATAATAGTGGATTTGTTCATATATGAATGAGTTTGGTCAAGTATAATAAAGAGATGGTTTGTATGGACCTAAATTTCTTCTGCAGTTTCCTTTATTATTTTGTTATAATATTACTATTCAATCATGTGTGCAAATTGCTTAGTAATTGGAAAAGTAATATTTGTCTCTGTGTGTGGGGGAAATACCATGATTATATGAATAAGGAGAATTACATAGGACTTGGAAATTAAGTAAAATCAATTCAAATGAATTCAAATCAAACGTTTATTCTGGTAAAAGTACATACATACAAGATGTGTGATATTGGATCTCCAGTGACTATGATAGGGAGGATATTTGTTTTTTTGTGAATCGGATTCGTTTATTGTACCGAGACTAGAAGTAGCGCTTGGGCAAATAGAGTAAAGGAAAGCTTTTAGGTCGGGTTTTGCCAATGCAAAAGTTCAAGAGAGTGTTCTCCTTTTGATGAGTTCATGTTTTCCAGAAATTGTTTTATCAAATTAATAGAGCTCTCTGCGATTTCTTGAAGAGTTGGTGTACCCGTGTATGGGTGTGTGTGTTAAGGAGATATTGCAAGGTATTGAGGATGCAACTGGTACTATAGTGAAGTCAAGAGAAGACCTGTTTGATCGAATTTAGTGTTAGGCTACACGTCGCTCTTGGCCGGCGACATGGTTCTGTGATATTGATTCTGTGAAGTTTAATTGCTATCCATCGCAAAACGTGTAGTGTTGCTGGTTTTGATACGATGTCGAGTAGAGTTGTTTGTAGGGTGTTGAAGGGTCGAGTGGTACACAGGGTGGATGAGCTGCTCACTGTGTTTGATTGGAGTACAGTGTGGCCAGGCCTTTATATTCGGTATTTGCAGTCTACTTTGTGTAAATTTATGTTTCGATATTTACCTCAGTCTCTCCCGACGAATTCTTGCCTTCATTTTTGTGGACTGAAGATTTGGATGCATGGAAACATTATGGAGAAGTGAAATCACAGATGCATGTATTGGATTTTTTCATCATTCTGTGATGTTTGTCGATTGGTTAAGGAGACGTAGAGTTGACGTTTCTGGTGTTGATATTCGACTGAATATTTGAAATTTTATTGTTTTCCTTCCTTGGTTTTGACTGTAAAACACGGAATACGTTAATTGTAATTTTGTCACATTTTTGTATTGCATAATGACTTAAGAGGTCGACTTAAGAGAAATACCACTGCGGAGGCTGTTAGGGTTCTTGGAAGGGAGTCTATTATATTTTGTGGTGGATTAGGAGTGTTTTTTTTCCAAGGGAACTGAGTACTGGCATTCGGTGTAGTTTACCGAGTGGTGGTGAGTGTGTGTGTTCCTATTTGCTTTGTTGGTTTTATTTGCCACTGGTTACAATACTGGTTTTAGTGATGAGTTTCGGTACTATATTAGGTAAATATCAGGAGAAAGTGCTATGGCAATACGACTATAATATAATAATGATTATGTGTTTAATAATGTTTCCAGTTTAATGTTGTTCACTGCTTGGGAGTGTGAAGTGCTCTCCGTTATTAATCTGAGACATCGTAGTTGCCGTGTGTTGACTATTGACCTTTAAATTGTGTCACTCAATAAAATGTGTAATTGTTAGAAGTTTTGTGTGTAGTTAAGTGTACGACATGTTCTTTATGTTTGTAACTATTGTCTTTGTGTCCTCACTTGTGCTAATCTCATTACTGTTCAAGAGATATTGTGTCTCCTCTGATTATTGTATATCACATAATTTTGTAATTTGTTATTGTTTATTATTGTACTAGTCAATTGTTCTACTAATGCTGTATTATGTTTACTCTGTATATGAAAAACAGGTGGATGGTGTTAAATTTGTGTAATTAACCCGAATAGTTAAATTATTTATGTATTTTAGCACTGTACTTTTTTAGGGGTTTCTTTGAGCACGGGAATGTTTTATTAAATTAACACATAAGCGTTTTCTTTTAATATTATTGTATGACAGAGATCGTATATAAATTGTAAATTTAATATTCGTGCTCAATGGATGGTAATAAATAAAACTAGAAGAGAAATTGGTGGCGCATGTTGGGGATGTTATGGAAGTTGTTAATTTCGCTTTTGCTTATGATACTGGTCTCCATCATGTCTTTTTTATACTATACTACAGTAAAAATTTGACTGATTTATATTGTTTTCAGATTAATATTATTGTTTTTCCTTAGGTGTGTGAATGTGCTAACAGCAACAATTGGTGGACTCCTGATTCCTCCTGCCTGTTGTTTGTCTCCACTGCTAGTATAGCTTTGCGGTCAGTATGGGGTAGTTCTCGCCCACATACATAGACCCGCTGCTATGATCTGAGTTGGCTGGTTTGAGATTTTTGTGCAAGGTGGATATTGCTACCTTGAGTGCTACAGTCTTCGAGGTTTGGGAGTAAATAGTGAGAATCTTGTTGGTTTTCAAGTACTTCAAGAGGACCGTGCTGTGATGAAGTTTGCATGTGTTATGATCTTCCGGGAGTTCATGGTGTGTTAGGAGGGAAAGGTAACACAACTGAAGAATGGCTGTGACACAGTCTGTGTGGTTGACATGAGTAAGACTGTTTCGCATGTAGAAGTGAAGAATACTCCTTTAGAAATGTCGTATGTTCTCATCCTTCATGTCTTGGATTGGTTTAGTAAAGTGTAAAGTATTTGTCAGAACCAGTATTCGTTTGGTAGGACGATGGGTCTACTAAGTGGCACCCAGAACGTCAAAATGCTCATTAAACAGGACGTCCCTCTGTGATGCTTGTGGGGTATATAGTGCATTTCTTCCAAACAGGGCAGCCCAGAACGTGTTATAAATGTAGGTGTCCTGGTATTTGGCCGCCGGACGTTGACCTGGCTGACTGTTGACCTGGCCTGAATATCTTGCATGACGCGGACTTCCCTCCATTGCGGGTGAGGTGTCGCAGTTCACATTGGTGCTGGCTTCAATTCAGGGACTGACTGAATGGCAACAGCTGCGGTAGGTGTGGTACTCGGTGCAAGATGCGAGGGCGACTGTGTGTGTGACAATGCAGCAAGTGGTGGTGGATGTAGATTTCCGGCCTCTGGTGGGTGGGACGGTAGGTGGTTGCCCTTCGCAAGCCTTCGTGGGGAAGCTAGGGTCAGAGTCGTGCACGCGAGGGTGTGTGTCGGTTCCAGAACAAACCCGCCCAGATAACTAGGCCTCAGGGAGTGAAAAAGCGTCAGAGGGTGAAGTATGACGCTGAGAGTTCTGATGATGTCATATAGGACGCAACCGACGAGGTGGCTACAAATTAACCTGGTGTTGAATCGGCTCCATCTGTGGATGGGGGTGGCGAAGATGGAGCTGTGGTCTTAGCTGTGTCATGTCATCCTCCCACTGAGGTGGTTGTAGGGGAGGAGTCTGGTGATGCCCCGGTTGCAATTGCTCGGGAGTATGATGGTGAGAGTCTTCCCTAATGTTATGCATATCCACGCATCACTGGTGGATGGGGAAACTAGTACTGTCGGCCCTGGGTCGTTAAAGGTAACGCTTCAGAAGAATTCGAGGCCACATTTCGGAGGAAGGTTTCTTAAGGAATCGGAGTTGTTTTTAGGAGTGTGCCGTAGGAATCATTTCATGCGTAGATGTCCTCTGTTGTCTTCATTTCCATATTCATTTGAATTTTGTTGCTTGTTTATGATTTATATGTAATTTACCTGTTATGCTCTTGTACTGTGCAATTGGATTGTTCCTTTTCTGAATTGAGTAATTTAAATTGTGACGTACTTTATTTATGACTGACATTGTTTATTTATTTGTTTTAATCCCCCAAGGATCGCTCTGTGTTCTAACTTTTGTATTTTTGTTTTATTGATACTGTTAGTGTTATTATTGTTCTTTAGGTTCCATCTTACTGATTGTTTTCTCTGCTCTACTTCACTTCCATTTTTATTGATCAGACGTGGTGAGATATTGAGGACCTCTATATCAATGACAATTTCCCAATCTTCGTATCCCTCCTTTCTCTTTCCAGCAGTGGTGGTTTGATTAAATGCACTGAAATCTTTTCACAGGGCATGCTGTTCTTTCCTGCAAATCTGATCTTCTTCTTCCATCTCTTTCAAGACAACTTATTCAACGCTTTCTTCCAGTCTGTCCCTCCCTATGCCTCCAGTGGCATGTGGAAGTGTGTTCCGTGATGGAATTCGGATTGTACTCGGGCTTTATAATGCAAGCGTGCAGCTTTGGAAACGCACTGATGTCAATAATGCAGGAAACGCCCAAACCACGAATTCTGTTATGAAAGGCGAGTATGTTGGTCCATGTGGGCATCCACAAACCTGAACGGGAGAGTTAGAAGTCCTACATCTTTATCCATGACTGTTGACACCCAACTTTCTCATGCCTATGTGAAAACCATAAGTTTATAGGTAATTTTTTCCAGATATTGCGGCAGTCCTTCATTGTAGTTTCATTGTTACATATCCAGTGTTAGTGGCGAATGAACTGGGTTAACACTCTCAAGACATTAGCTCCGGTATTAATTGTCCTAGTACTTTCCTTAATTTTAATACCTTTATTGAACTTCAAACATTGATCTTTCATGCTGGACTTCAACTCCTTTGTTATGAACTCACACTTTTCGAAACTCAAAGCACCTTGTTGGTCGAATCTATGAGATTCTTCATAATATTACTTTGTGTGCCCCTTTAGTATATTCTGTTTATCTCTAACTGAATTTGTGAAATGACACAGGTCCCCAATAACTACTGTCACCCACAATTTTGATACTGCTACTATCAACCAGAAGTGTGTTATTGCTACTGTCACTCACTAGTGAGTTACCGCTACTGTCACCCACTAATGTGCTACTGCTACTTTCACCCACTAGTGTGTTACTGCTACAGTCACCCACTAGTGTATTACTGCTACTCTCACCCACTAGTGTGTTACTGCTACTCTCACCCACTGGTTTGTTACTGATACTGTCCTCCACTATTGTGTAACTGCTGCTATCAACCACAAGTGTATTAATACAACTGTTACCCGTTAGTGTGTTACTGCTCCTATCATATGCTAGTGTGTTACTGTTACTGCCTCCTGCTAGTATATTACTGTTACTCTCAACAACTAGTGTGTCACTGCAACTGTCACCCGCTAGCGTGTTAATGCTACTGTCACACGCTAGTGTGTTACTGATACCAGCTGGTGTCTTACTGCAACTATGACCCAACAGTAAGTTACTAATACTGTAAAATGACAGTGTTCCTGCAACTGTCACAAGCAGTAGTGTTACTGCTACTGTCACCCGCTAGTTTGTTACTGCTATTGTCACCCACTAGTGTGTTACTGTTAATGTCACCTAATTGTATGTTGTTGCTACGGTCACCCGCTAGTGTATTACGGATACTGTCGACTGCTAGTGCGTTACTGCTACTGTCACATGCTAGTGCGTTACTGCTACTGTCACATGCTAGTGCGTTACTGCTACTGTCACATGCTAGTGTGTTACTGCTACTGTCACATGCTAGTGTGTTACTGCTACTGTCACATGCTAGTGTGTTACTTCTACTGTCACACAGTAGTATGTTACTGCTACTGTCACCTGCTAGTGAGTCAATGCTAATGTCACCTGCTAGTGAGTCAATGCTAATGTCACCTTTTAGTGTGTTATTGCTTTTGTCACTCACTTATATGTTACTCCTACTCTCACCCGCTAGTGTTTTTATGTTACCCATAAGTGTGTTACTGCTACTTTCACCTACTAATATGTTACTGTTACTGTCACATGCTAGTGTGTTGCTGCTACTGGCACTCACTTGTATGTTAATGCTACTCTCACCATCTAGTGTGTTACTGTTACCCACTAGTGTGTTACTGCTACTGTTACCCACTAGTGTGTTACTGCTACTGTTACCCACTAGTGTGTTACTGCTACTGTTACCCACTAGTGTGTTACTGCTACTGTCACCTACTAGTATGAACACAAGAACACAATAACAAAGGCAACCGCAGAAGGCCCACCGGCCCATACGAGGCAGCTCCTATCTATAACCACCCAATCCCACTCATATACTTGTCCAACCCGCGGTTGAAACAATCGAGGGATCCCACCTCCACCACGTTACGCGGTAATTGGTTCCACAAATCAACAACCCTGTTACCGAACCAGTATTTACCCAAGTCTTTCCTAAATCTAAACTTATCCAATTTATACCCATTGTTTCGTGTTCTGTCTTGTCGTGATACTTTTAATACCCTATTAATATCTCCTTTGTTATGTCCATTCATCCACTTGTAAACCTCTATCATGTCACCCCTAATTCTTCGCCTTTCCAGTGAATGCAATTTAAGCTTTGTTAATCTTTCTTCATATGAAAGATTTCTAATTTGGGGAATTAACTTAGTCATTCCTACGCTGGACACGTTCAAGTGAATTTATATCTATTCTATAGTACGGCGACCACAAAACTGAACTGCATAATCTAAATGGGGCCTAACCAGAGCAAGAATTAGCTGAAGAACCACACCAGGTGTCTTGTTACTAACGCTTTGATTAATAAACCCCAGTGTCCTATTTGCCTTATTACGAACATTCATGCATTGATCCTTTTGTTTTAAATTCTTACTAATCATAACTCCCAGATCCCTTTCGCAGTTCGACTTCGCAATCTCAACACCATCTAGCTCGTATCTTGTAACTATATCATCATTATCTAGCCTCAAAACTTTACATTTATCAGCATTAAACTGCATCTGCCAATCCTTTTACCATTTCAAAACTCTATTTAGATCAACTTGAAGTGATAGTGAGTCTTCTTCCGTGTTAATTTCCCTACCGATTTTTGTATCATCGGCAAATTTGGAAATGTTGCTACTCAAACCTGAATCTAAATCATTGATATATATTATAAACAACAGAGGTCCCAGGACAGAGCCCTGAGGCACTCCACTTACAACATTTTCCCACCCTGACTTAACCCCATTTATACTAACTCTCTGTTTCCTTTGGAATAGCCATGCCCTAATCCAACTTAATATAGCACCTCCAATACCATGAGCCTCTATTTTTTTAATCAGTCTTTCATGTGGCACCGTATCAAAAGCTTTGCTAAAAGTCAAGGTACACGACATCACAATCCTTATCACTATCAACTGCCTCAACTATGCTGGAATAAAAAGATAGCAAATTTGTTAAACATGAACGGCCATTTGTAAAACCATGTTGCGACTCATTTATTAATTTGTGTTTTTCAAGATGAAGACGAATTTTATTTGCAATTATCGATTCAAGTAACTTTCCCACAATAGACGTTAGGCTAATTGGTCGATAGTTTGACGCAAGTGATCTATCTCCTTTCTTCAAAATTGGTATCACATTAGCAACTTTCCATAAGTCTGGCACTCTGCCTAACTCTATTGATTTATTAAATATGATAGACAGTGGGTCGCAAAGTTCCTCTTTGCATTCTTTAAGCACCCTGGCAAACACTTCATCCGGCCCTGGGGATTTGTTTGGTTTGAGTTTAACTATTTGTTTAATTACATCCTCCCTGGTAACTGCTAAACTAGTCAACCTGTCCTCGTCCCCACCAACATATACTTGTTCGGCTAAAGGCATATTGTTAAGTTCTTCTTTAGTAAATACAGATATAAATTATTTATTAAAAATACTACTCATCTCTTCATCATTATCTGTTATTTGACCTGTCTCAGTTTTTAATGGACCTATCCTCTCCCTAATCTTTGTTCGGTATAACTGGAAAAACCCTTTAGGATTTGTCTTTGCTTGCTCTGCTATGCGAACTTCATAGTTTCTTTTTGCTTTCCTTATCTCTTTTTTAGTATTTCTAACCAGTTGAACGAATTCCTGTTCTAAACTGACTTCCCCATTCTTAATCCTTTTGTACCACGCTTTCTTTTTACCAATAAGGTTCTTCAGATCCTTTGTTATCCACTTTGGATCATTAGTATTCGATCTATTCAATTTATATGGTATACTACATTCCTGGGCTTCGCTTAGAATATTTTTAAATAGGTTATATTTTGAGTCCACATCGAAAACCCCTTTTACGTCACCTATCGCTGGGTTCACGTCTAGCTCTAAGACCGGCCCACACCCCATACCCAAGACTTTCCAATCAATTTGACCCAATAAATTTCTTAGGTTACTGAAATTAGCTTTTCGAAAATCAGGTACTTTAACAGAATTTTCTCCTACAGATCTATTCCATTCAATGCTAAATCTGATTTCTTTATGATCACTGTTCCCTAGCTCATTCCCTATTCCGATGTCCTTAATTTGTGTTTCCCTGTTAGTTAACACTAAATCTAAAATATTATTTTCCCGCGTTGGTTCCTTAATGTGTTGCGTAAGAAAGCAATCGTCAATTAATTCTAGAAAATCTTCTGCTTCATTATTCCCTGTTTTGTTCAACCAGTTTATTCCACTAAAATTAAAGTCACCCATGACATAAATACTGTTAGATCTAGATGCTCTAGATATTTCATCCCATAGATGCTTTGCTTCCATTCTGTCTAAATTTGGTGGCCTATATATACCTCCTATTATAATATTATTTGCTTTTTCGTTTAATTCTATCCAAATAGTTTCTGTGTGTGGCTCAGACTTGATTCCCTCTTTGAGACTACATTTCAAATTGTCCCTAACGTATATGGCTACTCCCCCTCCTCATCTAATATTGTTGGAAATTTCCAACACTAAATACAACACTGTTGTATTCTCATTAATTATTACTAATTCTACTAATCATTGTAGTGATTAAAATTAACCAAGCGTAGAGTTCACATGTACTAATAATTACATCTGTACAATAAGGCTAGAATTCTTACGTCACCCGACGCCAGTATTGCGTCAGATTCCATTGTAATAAACACATTTATGTCCAATGTGTCTGAGAATTGAATTTGATTCTCTATAAACAACGGTGTTCTGTGTGATAATTAATTACAGATAAACTGATCCCCAACTAAAGCCAAATAGAGCGTTTATAGTTATAACTGTTATCTAGTAGTAAATTTACCATCACGCGTGAATGCCCTGGAGAGACTTTAATTCATCTCCATTGTTCGTTTACTATCATAAAACAGGCAAATAATAATATTTAACTCCTCTAAATAATAAACCCGTCCTAACCCGAGCATTTCAATCACTACTGCTGAGAAATGATAATATCCGTAATAAATAATTTGGGTAACAAACGCGGGACGTGGGGCGGGGTGGAGGAGACGCCAGTACACGAGGCAACGCGCTCACGACGAGACTCCATTACCCCAGCCACCAGGGTAGACGCCATCAAGATCTCTAGAAGAAAGTCGCCACTGTGAGGTGTGAAGAACCTTTGCAGAACCTTAACTTCACTGGTGTCAGTGTCATTTACATAACAAGTCGAATGGTCAAGAGATTAATTTGATATTCGGCCAGAACCTGTTAAATTTGGTTCTATGTAATACCACGTGACCGGCCAGTGAAGCGCGTCAGTATCTAGGATGGGCTTGACCGGAACCTAGGAACGCGAACTTCGGCAAGCCTTAACTTACACAGTGCCCATATTAGCTAAGTACCTTATCCTTATTTGATGCATCATATAGGGGGTGGGTTTATAGCTGGGTAGCTTGTCGTGACGCCGTGCGACAATAAAAAACTACAGGTCATTATTTTCTCTTATTAATTAATATCAATTTTTTTAACATAGATATCTAGTAACTTAATCTGTTGCTACTGAAAACAATTTGATTTACAGCGTGTGTGAAGAATTCTCCGAGCTGTCATTTCCCATGTTAATCAACTCCCAGTGTTCCATGACGAGTCCAGGAGAATCAGAGGATGAGTCGTAACTAACTTCTTGGAAATCGTCTTTAAGCTAAGATTCCTTTTTGTATTCTTCGATTTCCATTATCTGTACTCTTTTACATGCAGAACTCTATTCATTGGATTAACATGTGTTTATTATGATTATTATTATTCATGTTCATAATCTATGTTCTCATTGATGATAACGATAATGATTCTATAAAGTTCATAGGATTAGATTATTATACATTGTACTGGTAAACAAACCACACTAGTTCCTGGACGTACTGAGTTCCAGTAATACCCCCCCAATGTAGGTGTTTGAGGCTTTGATTCATTTAATTATACAGCCCATTAATTATTTCAGTGATCATATTCTCTAGTATTTTATCCATAGTTACTGGTTCATCTAGGAATTTTCTAATGATCATATTTTCTTAGTTTCCCTCTTTACTATAAAAGCGGGTGGTCCTTCGTAATTGATTTTATTACATTAATATTTAAATATATAGAGTCAAGCCCCAAATGTCCCACATTATGGTCCTTCGAACCGGATGAACATAAATTATAATTACAAATACTAATTAATAATAACTAATCCTTGTGTGATGTAATCAAGACTAACCCTTTTAATTAATTGTGTCTACTAACAACGTAACAAATAGGTTAGCCTAAGTCACACCAATTCATTGCTACGTATACCTTATGTATAAGGTAGCACTCGTGGGACAGTTTATTGCCCACAACACTTAGGCCTACACTTCATACTGAAGTTAGAATCTTTAGGTCACCAGGAGCAACAGCTCATAACTTATATTAATCACTAACACCAATTATGTGTTAACCATTTGGGCTATACAAGTGTTTCAATATATGGCTGTCAGCAGACTGTCCATTATAGCCTGAATCCATGTTATAGTTACTGATTCACTCAAGTCAGTGGATCATTAACATTTAGGGATCCAGTATACTAATATAAATTACTGATCTCATACTAGTTAATCATTACTAACCCTGATAACATTTTATTCCACAATTAGGAGTACATTCAGGAGTTAGATAATATTTACGGCAGTAGAATACTTGCCAAACACAATTAATTCTCTTGTGTTCATTTAATTTCTTATATACATAATTATACAAGTGTATATAAACTATAAAATCCAAAAAAAACAAAAACACAGCACAATTATTTGCACATTATTGCACCACAATATAATCTTTGCCAACCTTTATTAGGTAGCAATTTAGGCTGTGATTGTGTTGAATTTGGCACAAGCATAGACTAAATAAGTTGTAGTTTCTTAAGTAGAAATTCTCACTACTAGGCTTGAGCTAGTTAGTGACACATATATTATTCATTTTTGTGCTGACCCTATCAAGGGTGGGATTAACCATTTATTGTGTAATTATATTTTATTGCATATTTCTATGTATGTCTTTGAGTGTTACTGTAAGTCCACTACCCATCCGAGGCTGATTTAGAAGAGCTAAGCTGAGGAACACCTGTAGTGAGACCAAGGTACCATTCAAATCTTAGTTGCTTATTATTAGGTAGGTAGCTAACCTCTAAATGAGGTAAATTACAACCAGCCTCAAGAAAATATCAGGCTGTCAATAATTATACCTGCTCTACATCAAGGAGCAGACACCATAGCTATACAAATAGCTACATAAGCCCTATCAGGCTCAATTTACCGCAAGAATGAATCCTCTAGAAAGGAATGCAAGATTCTTGAGCACTCTTCAAGTTCGCCTAGGAGAACTGCTTATCAGATGTCATCACTGTGTAGAAACTGACCCAGGTGACGTCTACAGACTAGCAAGTTCCATAAGGAACGCTAACCAAAATTATGATCATATAAAGACTATAATCGAGTCCCACAGGAATTTACTCCAAGTCGGTCATACTGTCTCAGACAACTTACAGTCTAACAGAATCTGATCTTGATAACTATGAACATAACGTTCAAACCAGGTTAGACCGATATAAGGAGGTGCTTGCGAGACAAGATATTCCGGAGTGGATAGAACAGATCATTAATAGACCTACACCCGAGCCAGCACTCAGCTCAGATGAAATACTTGAGCTACCTCAAGATGAGGAGAATCCTCTAATCAATACTGATCACTACAGAGGATCCACAACTGAAGTTCAACCTTCATTTTCTAACCTCTCATCTAATACAGCTTCCTGTGATGATTTGTTTACAGAGTCTGACCAATTTTCAGACCACTCTTCTCCATGTTCCCTGGATTCTATAAGTTCAATACATAAAGCTACTGAATTAACTAGCTTATCACAAGAACCCAGAGAAACAAGTGAAGCTGCAGATGAAACAAGTGAAGCTGCAATAATCAGTGAATCTGAACCAGAAAATGATAAAGCTAATGCTGCAGCAGCAGTCGAAGCTGTAATCAAAGCTGAGGCCAAGCAAGAAGCCTTAAGCAACACAAGTAATGGTCACAATTACTCCCAACAGCCTTCTAAAGTAAGTGCTAACAATGAGAAGACTATTATAAACCTTGTGCACCAATTATTAAATTTATCTTCACCAGAACAATCAGTTGACTCTTTACTAGCCTTTAGTTTCCAGCTTGAGTCACTGATGAATTCTTTCAGTAAAGAGGTGGATCACCCAACTACTGAGTGGATGACTAAAATTATCATCCAGAGAAAATTGTCTGGTGACACACTTAATAAATTATATGTATACCAGAATGGTAATATCCTGTCAATGCAGGATATATTTACAGGTTTGCGCAATATGAGCAATCATACAGCAGACCAGGCACTTAATGCTAAATCTGAATGCACCAAAACTGTACCTACATCAGTTTCCTTACCTGAAACTCCTAAAGTGACACTGTCACTAGGTAACAAAGGTGCTAATAATCAATGTAGTAACAATCAGTCAAACACTGATTCATCAGTAAGGCCTAAGAGCCCCACAGGTGCTCCTAAGAGACCTAATAGTCCAAAGAGCACCCCCAATGACTCCACAGGTGCTCCTAAGAGACCTAATAGTCCAAAGAGCACTCCCAAGAACCTATTAATGGTTCCCCAGAGTACACCAAGTACTCACAAGAGAATAAATAACAAGCAAATGCAAGCAGCAAAACCATCACAACCTGCAGGTACTGTTTTACCTAAACCGGTAACCCCTAAACGAGCTGTAGGATGGGGAATGTGCTTGTTTTGCAATCAAAAACATTCTCTGTACAAATGTACTAATTATCCTAATAGAGACACAAGAGTCAGACGACTCAAACAGTTACACAAATGTACTAGGTGTCTCAAATCACACAATGTTAATAGCTGTGACACCCCACTGAACACCTGCAATAGGTGTAGAAGGGGCAAGCATCATGCTGCACTGTGCAAATTAGTTAGGACAAATTATGTCAATCCTAGAATAGGAGGTAGAGAATCTACACCAGTACAGTGCTGCAAGGTGCGAGATGTGTACAGCGTAACCTCACAAGCATCTCAAGTGGATGCTGCCTTGCCTACTGCCCAACTTCAAGTGAAGAACAGAGGAGCCAAGATCACCACACGTGGACTATTTGATCAAGGTTCCCAGAGAACTTTCATTACTCAAAGGGCAGCAGAGGCACTTAATTTGCAACCAATAGGACAGGTAAAATTAAACTTGTCAGGGTTCATGATAAATCGAGGAACCCATAGGACCACTGGTCCACTATACTTGCGCTTAAAGGTTTGCCAAGAAAACCTTCTTAATACCATGTTTTCTGCACTAAGAGTTAGTGATAAATACTTGCATCAATTTGTTTGAGTTGTTTTTCTTTCGTTTCTGCTTAATAGGTGTAGGAGCGCAGCCCGAACAAACTTGCAAACTTACCAATACGTAAGTGAATTTACAGAGAACTAATAACCCGTGAAACGTTTAGGTTGGGAAAATGTTACAAATTATCTTGAATAGGATTAATCGTAGCAGTAATTTAATTTCCAGCAATCTTAGCTTTCTCTTTGTTTAATGCATTATCGTTAAACATCAGCATTGTTAATTAACATGCTTCATGAGCTTAATATAGCTCACCTTAGAATTAACGTAATAATTGAGTGCTTCTTGTTCCCCATGCGCATACGAGCTCAATATTGCTCGCCATGACAATCGAACGCTTTAATGTTCCCCATGCCACGAGCACTGCTCACCATGATAATTGAATGATGCAATACTCCACCTCGTTAATTCGAGCTCACTGTAGCTCACCCTGTTAACTGTTAACGAGCTCACTGCAGCTCACCCTGTCAACACTGTTGACGAGTTCAATATAACTCACCCTGTTAACTGTTAACGAGCTCACTACAGCTCACCCTGTCAACACTGTTGACGAGTTCAATATAACTCACCCTGTTAACACTGTTAACGAGCTCACTGTAGCTCACCCTGTCAACACTGTTGACGAGTTCAATATAACTCACCCTGTTAACACTGTTAACGAGCTCACTGTAGCTCACCCTGTCAACACTGTTGACGAGTTCAATATAACTCACCCTGTTAACTGTTAACGAGCTCACTACAGCTCACCCTGTCAACACTGTTGACGAGTTCAATATAACTCACCCTGTTAACACTGTTAACGAGCTCACTGCAGCTCACCCTGTCAACACTGTTGACGGGTTTACTATAACTCACCTTATTAACATGCTTAATGAGCTCAATATAGCTCCCAATGTTAATTCGGAGCTATACATTTTTGTATAGTACATTTTTTGTAGTACATTTTTGCTCACAATTAGCTTAGTCCCTTACTTAGGTAGGTTAGAAATTTAAACCATTTATTTAGGTAGGTTTAGGGACTTTAGTTAGTGTCAACTGAGTACTAGCCTAATCTGTACTCACCATTAATTACAGTTGACTATACTTATAGAGACTGATTTAATAAACTCAATTTCATGTAAAGGTTGATTTCGTATTAACAAGTTTACAGTGTCAAGCCTATGAGCTACCATTCAATTAGCTCATAAGTCAGAATGACTAGGCTACTAATCTCACTGTCGACTCAGAATTTTCCTTGATTTTAATGAATAAACTTTTCAGTTCTCTACTTTTCTATTATTTTAGCTAGTTAGCAAATTAGTTGTACCATCAGTCAGAATGACTACTGCACGGCAGTGCACATTAAATTCAATTTCCTCATTTGAATTTGGGGTGATCATGATGCTGCGTGATGTTATTGTCTAGTAACTCAATAGTTACAAGTCACAGCGACCCTAGACAGTGTCCTTACTGTAATGGCATAGTCTCCTTGATCTTAAATGGCCCAATACAATAGTGGTATCAGTTCTTAGGAACTTTTTTCTGAGTTTGCCTACGATTCAGCAGCTACGTAATACACCATTACATGTCACTGCGACCCTAGTTGTTGAGTTTATTGTGAGCTTTAGAGGGTTCCTGATTACCGATAACTTAATCATTTAATGTTTCAATATTTAATACATGTTTCCACTAAGGGAAACTACAAGCCTATTATAGTTCTTAACTAAGAGCAAATAACTTTACACCCAATTTAAGCAAACATGATGATCTAGCCTATCTAGGATAGGCTAGACCGGAACCTAGGACGCGAACTTCGGCAAGCCTTAACTTACACAGTGCCCATATTAGCTAAGTACCTTATCCTTATTTGATGCATCATATAGGGGGTGGGTTTATAGCTGGGTAGCTTGTCGTGACGCCGTGCAACAATAAAAAACTACAGGTCATTATTTTCTCTTATTATTAATATAAATTTTTTGAACATAGATATCTAGTAACATAATCTGTTGCTACTGAAAACAATTTGATTTACAGCGTGTGTGAAGAATTCTCCGAGCTGTCATTTCCCATGTTAATCAACTCCCAGTGTTCCATGACGAGTCCAAGAGAATCAGAGGATGAATCGTAACTAACTTCTTGGAAATCGTCTTTAAGCTAAGATTCCTTTTTGTATTCCTCGATTTCCATTATCTGTACTCTTTTACATGCAGAACTCTATTAATTGGATTAACATGTGTTTATTATGAGTATTATTATTCATGTTCATAATCTATGTTCTCTTTGATGATAACGATAATGATTCTATAATGTTCATAGGATTAGATTATTATACATTGGACTGGTGAACGAACCACACTAGTTCCTGGACGTACTGAGTTCCAGTAATACCCCCCCAATGTAGGTGTTTGAGGCTTTGATTCATTTAATTATACAGCCCATTAATTATTTCAGTGATCATATTCTCTAGTATTTTATCCATAGTTACTGGTTCATCTAGGAATTTTCTAATGATCATATTTTCTTAGTTTCCCTCTTTACTATAAAAGCAGGTGGTCCTTCGTAATTGATTTTATTACATTAATATTTAAATATATAGAGTCAAGCCCCAAATGTCCCACAAATATATCTATCTGTGAGAAATAGTTTAAATCTATTTACTTGATATTCAGCTAATAGTTCTCTATTTTCTACATTCATCCACGTTTCGGTAAGTGCGATAATATCTATTTTTTCTGTGCAGACAAGAGCATTTAATTCGTTTATTTTATTTCTTAGACTTCTACTGTTAGTGTAATATACCTTAAGTGAATTGTTATTTTGAGGCCCTTTAATTTCCCTGATTATTTTACCAATTCCTTTCTCCCCCAAACACATACTTTTATTATCTCCTTCCTCCAAATCAATTCCCATTCCACTATCTGCTAACAGTTTAAACCCAAACAAACACCTGTAACCACTGGTTCCAACGAGTTCGCAACAGCAACAACCCCAGCCCTCGATAGATGAACCTCATCCCGAGCATACATTTCATTTCTTCCATAGAAGTATTCCCAGTTGTCTATGAAAGATATTGCATTAGATTTCCAATATCTCTCCAGCCTGCAATTGAAACCAAGTGCCCTTGACATCCATTCATTTCCCACTCCCTTTCTTGGAAGAATGCCACATATGATCGGGATTCCTCCCTTGTTCCTAACTAATTCTATTGCATTCTTGAATGTCTGTATTAGTTCCTCACTCCTAACTCGCCCAACATCATTACCCGCTGCACTAATACAAATAATGGGTTTGTTCCCATTTCCCGTCATAATATCTTTCATGTTTCCAACAATATCACCAATACCAGCTCCCGGATAGCAAACCCTTAACCTGTTTCTTTTATCTCTGGCACAAAACGTTCTGTCTAAATACCTCACCTGGGAATCTCCCACAACCAAAATTCGCTTTTCCTTTAGGGCACTTTGAGGGACCTGCGCTTCAATGTTCCTCGTTGCTTTGCCTTTGCCTCCTCGTTGAACTACAGGTTCACCACAGCACTCGTCCTCTAACACATTAAATGCGTTAGAAGCCCTTAGGCTATTAGGTGTCGGTTTTGCCAAGGTCTTCTTAAGACCCCTGCCCTTTACAACTTGC
This sequence comes from Procambarus clarkii, assembly GCF_040958095.1. Lineage (NCBI taxonomy): Eukaryota > Metazoa > Arthropoda > Malacostraca > Decapoda > Cambaridae > Procambarus > Procambarus clarkii. The sequence continues at coordinate 44,790,821 of NC_091174.1, read as the reverse complement.
TAAGGCGAGGTCTTTTTAACACTGGTCACCTCCTTTGTTTCTTCCTGATGTTTACTGCTTCTCTCACATACTAGTGTGTTACTGCTTCTGCCACCCACTAATGTGTTACTGCTACTGTCACTGACAAGTGTGTTTCTGATACTGTCATCTATTTGGGTGCTACTGATACTGAAACTCACTAGTGCGATTCTGCTACTGTCACCCACAAGTACTCACCTATTTGTGCTTGCGGGGGTTGAGCTCTGGCTCTTTGGTCCCGCCTCTCAACAGTCAATCAACTGATGTACAAGTTCCTGAGTCTACTAGGCTTTATTATATCTACACTTGAAGCTGTGTATGGAGTCAGCCTCCACCATATCACTGCCTAATGCATTCCTCCTATTAACTAATCTGACACTGAAAAAGTTCTTTCTAACGTCCCTGTGGCTCATTTGGGTACTCAGTTTCCACCTGTGTCCCCTTGTTCGCATACCACCCGTGTTAAACAGTTTATCCTTATCGACCCTGTCAGTTCCCCTGAGAATTTTGTAGGTAGTGATCATGTCTCCCCTTACTCTTCTGTCTTCCAGTGTCGTGAGATGAATTTCCCGCAGCCTTTTTCTCGTAACTCATGCCTCTTAGTTCTGTGACTAGCCTAGTGGCATACCTCTGAACTTTTTCAAGCTTCGTCTTGTGCTTAACAAGGTACGGGTTCCATGCTGGGACCGCATACTCCAGGATTGGTCTTACATATGTGGTATACAGGGTTCTGAATGATTCCTTGCACAGGTTCCTGAAAGCTGTTCTGATGTTAGTGATGTTGTTAGATGTTTCCTCCGCTAATGTGTTACTGCTACTCACATCCGCTAGTGTGTTTCTGCTACTGTCTTCCACTACGGGAGTATTACTTTTGTCAAACTATTGTGTAACTGCTACTGTCACCCGCTAATCTGTTGTTGCTACTGTCACCCGCTACTGTGTTGTTGCTACTGTCAACCGCTAGTGTGTTGTTGCTACTGTCAACCGCTAGTGTGTTGTTGCTACTGTCAACCGCTAGTGTGTTGTTGCTACTGTCAACCGCTAGTGTGTTGTTGCTACTGTCAACCGCTAGTGTGTTGTTGCTACTGTCAACCGCTAGTGTGTTGTTGCTACTGTCAACCGCTAGTGTGTTACTTGTAATGACACATATTAGTGCATTACTGCTACCGTCCCCAGCTAGTGTATTACTGCTTATGCCACCCGTTAGTGCGTTATGGCTACTGTCACATGCTCGTTTGTTACTGTACTGTCACCAACGTTTGTAATAATGTAACTTTCACCCACATCTGTGTTACTGCTACTGTCACCCGCTAGTGTGTTGCTGATAATCTCACTTGACAGTGTGTTACTGCTACTGTCACCCGTAGCATTTTACTGCTAATGTCACATGCTAGTATGATATTATTACTCATTCCAACTAGTGTGCTGCTGCTACTGATACCCACAAGTGTGTTTCTGCTACTGTCACCTACTAGAATGTTATCGCTAGTCACATGCAAGTGTGTTACTGCTACTGTATCCAGCTAGTGTGTTACTACTACTGTCACCAGCTAGTGTGTTACTGCTACTGTCACCAGCTAGTGTTTACTAGTTGTGTTTTTACGGGGGTTGAGCTTTGCTCTTTCGGCCCGCCTCTCAACTGTGAATCAACTGTTTACTAACTACTTTTTTTTTTTTTTTTTTTTTTTTTTCCACACCACACACACACACACACACACACACACCCCAGGAAGCAGCCCGTGACAGCTGACTAACTCCCAGGTACCTATTTACTGCTAGGTAACAGGGGCATTCAGGGTGAAAGAAACTTTGCCCATTTGTTTCTACCTCGTGCGGGAATCGAACCCGCGCCACAGAATTACGAATCCTGCGTGCTATCCACCAGGCTACGAGGCCCCTTAGAGGCTACGAGGCCCCCTGTGTTACTGCTGCTGTCACCAGCTAGTGTGTTACTGCTACAGTTTCCCTGTAGTATTATACTGCAACTGTCACTCGCTAGTATGTGTGTTAAAATAACCAGCAAGTGCGTTATTGTTAATGTTACATGCAATAGTGTAACTGCTACTCTCACCCGATAGTGTTTTACTGCTAATGTAAATTGCCAGTGTGTTACTGTCATTGGCACCAGGTAGTATGTTACTGCTACTATCACCTACTAATGTGTTACTGCTTATGTCACCCGCTCTTGTGTTAATGCTTCAGTCCAGAACGTGTTACTGTCATTTTGTCTACTATCGCTAGTTTGTTACAGCTACTGTCAACTGCCAATGTGCTACTGGTACTGTCAACTGCCAATGTGTTACTGGTACTGTCAACTGCCAATGTGTTACTGCTACTGTCAACTGCCAGTGTGTTACTGCTACTGTCAACTGTCAATGTGTTATTGCTACTGTCAACTGCCAATGTGTTATTGCTACTGTCAACTGCCAATGTGTTACTGCTACTGTCAACTGCCAATGTGTTACTGCTACTGTCAACTGCCAATGTGTTACTGCTACTGTCAACTGCCAATGTGTTACTGCTACTGTCAACTGCCAATGTGTTACTGCTACTGTCAACTGCCAATGTGTTACTGCTACTGTCAACTGCCAATGTGTTACTGCTACTGTCAACTGCCAATGTGTTACTGCTACTGTCAACTGCCAATGTGTTACTGCTACTGTCAACTGCCAATGTGTTACTGCTACTGTCACTTCCTAGTGTGTTATTGATACTCAAACCCAGTAGTGTGTTACTGCAACTGTTAACCGCAGTATGTTACTGCTACTGTCACATGGTAGTGAGGTACTGTTACTGTCACCGACAAGAAAGTTCCTGCTACTATCACATGCAACTGTGTTACTGCTACTGTCACCATTAGTGTGTTTCTGCTATAGTTACCCGCTAGTGTGTTACTGTTACTGTCACTCGGAAGTTTGTTACTGCTACTGTCACCCTCTAGTGTGTTTCTGCATCTGCCACCCGCTAGTGTGTTATTGATACTCAAACCCACTAGTATGTTACTGCTACTGTCACCCGCAAGTGTGATACTGATATTCTTACCTGAAGTGTGTTGCTGCTACTGTCACCCGGTAGCATCTTACTGCTACTGTCACATGCTAGTGTTATTGTTATTCACTCCCACTAATGTGTTACTGCTACTGATACCCGCTAAGGTGTTAGTGCTACTGTCATGTGCAAGTGTGTTTCTGCTACTTATATTACTACTTGTATTACTGCTATGGTCACTAGCGTTTTACTGCGACAGTCAACTACGAATATGTTACTGCTACTGTCTCATACTAGTGTGTTACTGCTACAGTCACCCACTAGGGTTACTGCTTATCGCCCCCCCCCCCCTCCTAGTGTTGAAATTGAAATTGAAATTGAAATAAGTTTATTGAGGTAAAATACACACAAAGGGATGAGGTAGCTCAAGCTATTCTCACCCCATTCAGTACAACGTGTTAATATATACATAGACACACATCACAAATAAACACATTACCAAACATTTTGAGAGGTAAAAATATACATTTCCTCCTTCACAAGTAGTATGTTATCAGACGTACACACAAATACTTTTATGACCTAGGGATACTGTATAGACAATTTGCAAGACACCTGCAGATAATTCAACAAAATATTACAATCTTGGTGCAAAATTCTTATATCTCTCAAGAATATCATCAACCTTTCCGTTGTGACACATCCAGGCTATTTGTTCAGGAACAGTCCTTATCTCAGTGTTTCTATATACACTAATCAACGGACAATCAAGAATATAATGGGCAAGGGTGTGAGACCTTAACATACCACATAGTTTACACTTCGTGTCATTACCATGAACATCTATCCCATATTCCCAGTAATATTTGTACCCAAGCCTGAGCCGCATGTACACAGAGTCACTCCAAGCATTTCTCCTTTTACCATAAGTGAAATGGGTGTTTTGACTCACATACATGTAGTGTTGCATGGTTTGACTACTCTCATACATTATCTCTCTCCTCTCCACTCCCGCCTGTGCCTGAATATTTCTGATTTTGCTTCTTATTTGTCTCATTGTGAATTCACATTCAATGTCAACTTGTGGTTTTGATGTGGCACGTTTGGCCAAGTCATCCGCCACCTCGTTGAGCACTATTCCAACATGAGATGGAATCCACATGAATTTCACACTATAACCTTTCAGCTGTATCTCAGTTATTCTTCTCTTACAGTCCTCCACTATAGACATGAAGACTGGGTTTCGACTGTTTAAGGACTCCAGTGCTCCTCGGCTATCGACAAATACAAAAACATTTTTGTCGTCATGACGTACTTCCTCCAAACACGCCAGAATGGCCTGCAGTTCAGCTTGTGTGGATGATATATAATTACTAAGCCGGAGTTCAATTATCCTGTCCACAGTCCCAAACTCCGTATAATCCCTTATTAGGACACCACACCCTGCCCTGCCATCCTCCGCCACCGACCCGTCGCAATATACATGTAAACTGTTGCCTCTTGGTAACCGAGATATCATGCTTCCATACAAACACCGTAATTGTCCCGGTTCATGATGAATCTTTTTCACCTTAAGGGGTACAATTTCGACGTCTATTTTCTGTACTTTCCAGGGAGCAGACATATTACACTTTCGAGAGGGTTTACAGCAGTCAAGTACGTCGTATTCCCTGAGGTCATGAGCTAATCCTTTCGTATAGCGTGTCTCCCTCAGTTTCCTGGAAGTGTGTACGTCACTCAAGCAGGTCTGAACGCTCTCAAACAGCTTATCCCCTCCTTTTCTCCGCATGAAACGAATAGATACTCTAGTGTTAATGTCACGGACTCTATCACACACACTCTGTAAATTTAATTCCATTCTCATTATTTCAATCATTGCATTTCTTTGACATCCAAGAATAATCCTCATAGCCTCGTTCTGTATCAGCTCTATTTTTTGAATTCTGCCTTGGCCTGTGTAAGACAATACGGGTGCTGCGTAGTCTATCAGGGATCGAACAGTGCTTATGTATAACATCCGCAAGATAGGTACCCCAACACCTTTACCAGAAAAAGCCAGTGCTTTCAGAGGATGCAGACGGGCTTTACATAAGGTGCTGATATGATTTATTTCAGCATTTTTACTCTCACATGTGTATCCAACATACATGCCCAGATACTTGTACTTCTGTACACGGCTCAGTTCCACACCATTTAGAGTAAGTGTTATATTTCTTCGTTTCCTATACTCGTATTTGGTTTTATCTGCATTTATAACTAAGCCTAACTTGTGACAGGTTGTACCAAGTATGTTAAGAGCATCTTGAATTTTGTTCCCAGAAGTGCCTTGTATAAGAATGTCATCAGCATATATGATCGTCGTGACCCCTGGAGGATACATCTCTGATGCTAATCTGTTCATTAATACATTGAATAAGGTGGGACTTAATACTCCCCCTTGTGGGGTACCTAACTGAAACCTCCGTTCCTCAGACATGTATCCCTGGTAATACACCTGACCTTTTCTGCCTTGCAGGTAATCCCTTATCCAGTGTAGCAATCTCCCTGTTATTCCCAGATTGGCTAATTCGTATAAGATTACTTCCCCATTGGCTTTATCAAACGCTCCTTGTAGATCAACAAAAACTCTACAATTGTCATCCACATTAGACAAACACTTTAAGAGACAATCCGCAGTACTTTTGCCTTTGATAAAACCAAAGAGATTATTGGACATGTTATCACCTACAAGGTAGAGTAGCCTATTTAACAAAATCCTTTCCATCATTTTACAAAAGCAGGATATTAAGGAGACAGGTCTGTAGCCTCCGTTTGACTTAGGGATAGGAATGATGACAGCCTCTTTCCATTTTCTTGGTAACTTTCCCTCTCTATAACTCATATTAAACAAATCAAGTAAGGGATTAGGTTTCATACCGGCTAAATAATTAAGTATGTCATACGTTACTCCATCTTTTCCCGGAGCAGTAGAGCTGCCACTTTTTATAGCATCCAGTAGCTCATCGTGGGTTATCTCAGTGCATGCTATAGATCTTGTATTTAGGGCACATAAAGTTACTCCATTTCTAATATTTTCCCATGACTCAATGGTGACTCTCGTGTCTGCAGGTAAGGACTCCATACCAGCAGCACTTGCCCATTTATCTACTAACTCATTAGCAACTTTCCCTGGATCTGAGTGAGCAATGAATTTGGTCTTACAACCCCTGACTTTATTTACTGCTCTCCATATGTCTTTAAGGTTCTTAGTATTACCAATGGCCTGAGCAAAGTCTTGCCAGTATCTGTCCCGCGCCTCCTTCCTCACCTGACTGCATTCCCTAGCCACTTCCAACATTGTATTTTTCTCTTCATCCCTCATTCCATTTTTTAACCATGCTTTATGCGCACCCCGTAGCATTCTCTCCCATCCCTTGACTTGCTGATCATTGGAATATTTAAATTTCTTAGGTCCGTGCGTCTTGCTTCCCCTGCCCCCGTTATTTTCCCTCTGTACTAATTTCTCTATGTTCTCGACCATATCCTCGTAAAAACTATCAACGCAGAGCGGCGTGTAATGTTGATACCAATCTCCCATATTTTGAATAAAATAATTTTTCATATCTTTCTTAATATTTAGCCTTTTCCTTTGAAAGTGGACTTGTTTTTTCCCCAGTGGTAATTCAACGTTCAAGGCAAAGTGGTCACTAAGTAGTTCCCGAACAACCCGAGCCTCCCCCATAATCCCCTGAGAGTTTAAAACGCAGGCATAGTCAAGCCGTCCTCCCCTGATGTGAGTTGGTTCATTGTTTCCCAATAGACAGGTATCTGGATGATCTTGTAGAAACTGTAACCACTTGACCCCATTAGCATTAATACTACCCACTGTCCCAAGGCTTGTGTGCCGAGCATTAAGGTCCCCAATGACCAGTGAAGGATTAGTATAAATGCAGTCAGGTAAATAGTTAGCGTCGAAGCAGTTCCTGGATACATACAAATTAACTACAATAAATTCCCCTTCCCTTAATGATAATTTAACACAGACACTCTCTATACCTTGCGTTTTTGATGGCGGTTCTACTAACTCTGCTGGTATGGAGTTCTTAACATAAATCGACGTGCCTCTGATGTTATTTGCAGCGAAGAGGTGAAACCCTTTATAGCCATTTAATTTCAATAATCCTTCATTCCTATCCCCTGTCTCCTGGAGAGCTACAACATCAATATCATTTCCCATCACATAACAATGAACATCTGTAACCCTGTTTCTCAAACCATTAACATTCCATGACAACACTTTCAGTCTAGGGTGATCCATTATTAATCAATTCATTGCCTAAGTCATCCCCAATAAGTTCACTAAATGATAGCCATACCTTGTATAACATCTCCCACCTCCTCCCAAGTTCACCAGTAAAAGCGACATTGCGATTCTCAAGAGATTTTTTCAGCCCTGAGATGTCCATTATTGGCCCAAATGATTCCTTCATTTCATGTGTAATTATAGGGTTCTTCCTTTCACTACGACTACCATCATTCACACACACTTCACTTTCCTTCATTTCATCACTCAATATTTCATTTTTGTCCTCAACCACTATATCCTGACTATCCTTCACCGTTTTGTGATTTTCCTTGACCTCCTGAACGTTTAATTTAGCCTCGATGGACTCGATTCTCTGCCCCAGATTTTGGAGGAACTCACCAACTTTTTTAAATTCAGCCCACACTTCCTTGACCATATTATTATGACCCTCTCTCTGAGCCACAGTAGCCACTTCACTCACCGTTACACTGTCACTGCCGGAGTCCTGAGTGGTGGCGTGGCTGCTTGTTGCTGGAGCCTGCCTAAGTAAAGGTGACTCCTTTACCCACGCATTCGTCCGGTTCACTGGCACTGTTTGGGGCAGACTGTTTTGCTGTGCTCCCGGTGTCTGGGTAAGAGCTCTTGCTTGCTCTGTAACATTCACCGGCCGGAGAACAGCCATACTCGGCCTCTTGCTACACACAGCCGAGCTCGCATTGTGAACACCTCCACAGTTGCAGCATCTGGGAACTATTTTCTCACCCAGATTCAGTCTGTTTCTACACACAGTAGAGAGGTGAGACTTTCCGCAGAAACGACATCGTGGATCATTTTGACAGCTCCAGGATTTATGCCCCCATCTGCAGCATTTCAGGCATATTATGGGCTCTTCCACGTACTTTGCTACATGCCTGTAGCCAGCCCCGGTGATGAACACTTTTTCGGGTACGTCACCTCTCACTAGAGCCACCACCTGACTCCTAGCTTCACCTTTAATAAGGTGACGCTTGGCCCACACAAATCGTTGGTCGTCGAGTATAAACTCGGGGTCCAGAATCTGAGGGTATTTATAGATAATTACCTTCGTCAGCTTCTCGTTCCCCTCCGGTATTTCCATAAGAATTCCATCATATCCTTGCTGGCTAAGAAACGTCACTGCCTCCCTAGAACCTACCGTTAAGTAAGGTCTGTTTACACCTTCCTTCAGCAGGGGCTCGAACTTGCGATGTTCTCTTCCGAGTTTGACGGTCCACAGCAGCTTCTGATGATAGGCCAACGTGCATGAGGCAGGGAAGAGAAGCCTCCATCTCCGCTGATCCTCACCTTCCTGACATCGTTCCGTCCGTTTGTCTGCATCAGTCTCGGCGTCGTTCTTCATTCTTTTATCGTTTCCGTTAAGTGTATTACTGTCCACACTACGCCTTGCCTCCTGTCTTCTTCGTTTCTTCTTATTCCTTGTCAGAACTTCTAGATACTCGCCCTCCTCGTCTGACTGGCTGCTTTCAGGGTCCATGTTAATAACGCCGTGAGAAGTAGCCATGTCTTCTGGTGACTGAGTCTCCATCTCAGTACCCAGCATGGGGGGAGGGGGGGGGGAAGGTGCGGAGCAGGTATCTTGACCCGACCGCGTCCCAGGTAAGACTGTCCCTCCTAGTGTTTTACTACTACGGTCACTCACTATTGTGTTACTGCTTCTGTCACCAACTAGTGTGTATATGTTACTGTCTCCTGCTAGTATGTTACTGCTACTGTCACATGCTAATTTGTTACTGCTTTTGTCACCCAATAGTGTGTTATTGCTTCTGTCAATCACATGTATGTTACTGCTACTCTCACAAGCTAGTGTTTTTCTGCTACTCACAAGTGTGTTACTGCTACTGTCACCTATTAATCTGTAACTGCTACTGTCACCTATTAATACGTAACTGCTACTGTCACATGCTAGTGTGTTGCTGTAACTGACGCTCACTTGTATGTTAATGCTACTCTCACCATCTAGTGTGTTACTGCTACTGTCACCTACTAATATGTTAACGCTTCTCTCACATACTAGTGTGTTACTGCTTCTGTCACCCACAAATGTGTTACTCCTACTGTCACTGACTAGTGTGTTACTGATACTGTCATCCATTAGGGTGTTACTGATTTTGAAACTCACTAGTGTGATACTGCTATTGTCTCCGACTAGTGTGTTACTGATACCGTCATCCACTTGTGTGTTACTGCTACTGTTACACTCTAGTGTATTACTGTTACTATCACCCGCTGGTGTGTTACTGCTTCTGTCACCAACCAGTGTGTTATTGCTACTGTCTCCCGCAGGTGTTACTACAACGGTCACCTGTAGTGAGTTAGTGCTACTGTCACATGCTAGTGTGTTACTGCTTCTATCACACACTAGTGTGTTACTGCTTCTATCACACACTAGAGTGTTACTGCTAATGTCACCAGCTAGTGCCACCTGCTAGTGTATTACAGCTACTGCCACTCGATGATGTGTTTCTGCTAAAGCCTCCAGCTAGTGTGTTATTTTTACTACCTCACAGTAGTATGTTACTGCTACTGTCACATGCTAGTGAGTTACTGCTAATGTCACTTGCAAGTTTGTTACTGCTACTGTCACTCACTAGTTGTTACTGCTTCCCTCACCCGCTAGTGTGTTACTGTTACCCACTAGTGTGTTACTTTTACCCACTAGTGTGTTACTGTTACCCACTAGTGTGTTACTGTTACCCACTAGTGTGTTACTGTTACCCACTAGTGTGTTACTGTTACCCACTAGTGTGTTACTGTTACCCACTAGTGTGTTACTGTTACCCACTAGTGTGTTACTGTTACCCACTAGTGTGTTACTGTTACCCACTAGTGTGTTACTGTTACCCACTAGTGTGTTACTGTTACCCACTAGTGTGTTACTGTTACCCACTAGTGTGTTACTGTTACCCACTAGTGTGTTACTGCTACTCTCAACTAATAGTATGTTACTGCTACTGTCACATGCTAGTGTGTTACTGCTACTGTCACCAGCAAGTGTGTTACTGCTAAGGTTACCAGGTAGTGTGTTAATGATATTGTCACATGCTAGTATGTTACTGCTACTGGCACACTCTAGTGTGTTACTGTTACTGCTAAACGAAAGTGTGTTACTGCTACAGTCACAACTGGAGTAAAATTCATTAACTGTGGGAAGTGTGCTCATACGCTGGTGTGCTCCTCGAAGCGTAGATAGAGAAGCAAGTTCTTATCGTCATGTTGACGAACACACCAGAGGTCACCCCCTTAATCTAAACACTTTAGCACTAGATATGGTCGAAGGTGCAGGATCAATCCGGTTTGAAGCAAATGTAATTCAATCAAAATCAGTATGAGTTTATCTCATAAATATGAAAAAATAAATTAGTTATTGATAATGAATGATTTAAAATATTTATGGCACCTCCTGTAGAAAATTCCAAAAGCTCAAGAAAATTTTTGCTCCGTAAATTACATTTTTTTTAATTAGTAACACGATGAGGGGTTGTGGAAAGATTAAAAGGGGTTATCTTGAGGTTATCTTGAGATGATTTCGGGGCTTTAGTGACCCCGCGGCCCAGTCCTCGACCAGGCCTCCGCCCCCAGGAAGCAGCCCGTAACAGCTGACTAACACCCAGGTACCTATTTTACTGCTAGGTAACAGGAGCATAGGGTGAAAGAAACTCTGCCCATTGTTTCTTGCCGGCGCCCGGGATCGAACCTGGGACCACAGGATCTTGTCCAGTGTGCTGGACAAGATCCAGGACCACAGGAGTCCAGTATGCTGTTCGCTCGGCCGACAGGCTCCGGGATGGGGTAAGGGGGTGGAGGAAAGGACGGGGTTGGAGGAAAAGTGTTGGGGGACTGGGATTGGGTGAGGGTGAGAGGGGAAGAAGAGGCGGGGGGAAGGGACAGGGAGAAGAGGACCAGTAATGGTTCGGGAAAAGGGCTGGGAATGGGTACAAGTAAGGGATGGGAAGGGAGGTGAAAGGGGCAGGAGAAGGTGCAGGGGGGAAGTGGCGAGGTAAGGTGTGGGGATACGGGACTAAGGAAATGGGTAAGGTAAGTGATTATGGAAGGGGCAGGGGAAGGACGGGGAAAAGGATCTATCTTGAGTTGATTTCGAGGCTTTAGAGTCCCCGCGGCCCAGTCCTCGACCAGGCCTCCACCCCTAGGAAGCAGTCCTTGACAGCTGACTAACTCCCAGGTGCCTATATACTGCTAGGTAACAGGGGTATAGGGTGAAAGAAACTCTGACCATCGTTTCTCGCCGGCGACCGGGATCGAACCCGGGACCACAGGATCACGTGCCCAGCGTGCTGTCCGCTCGGCCGGCCAGCTCCCGGAATATATGGTGGTCATATACAGTTGTGTTATGATGGTCATATACAGTTGTGTTATGATGGTCATATACAGTTGTGTTATGGAGGTCATATACAGCTGCGTTATGGTGGTCATATACAGCTGTGTTATGGTGGTCATATACAGCTGTGTTATGGTGGTCATATACAGCTGTGTTATGGTGGTCATATACAGTTGTGTTATGGAGGTCATATACAGCTGTGTTATGGTGGTCATATACAGCTGTGTTATGATGGTCATATACAGCTGTGTTATGGTGGTCATATACAGCTGTGTTATGGTGGTCATATACAGCTGTGTTATGGTGGTCATATACAGCTGTGTTATGATGGTCATATACAGCTGTGTTATGGTGGTCATATACAGCTGTGTTATGGTGGTCATATACAGCTGTGTTATGGAGGTCATATACAGCTGTGTTATGGTGGTCATATACAGCTGTGTTAAGGTGGTCATATACAGCTGTGTTATGGTGGTCATATACAGCTGTGTTAAGGTGGTCATATACAGCTGTATTAAGGTGGTCATATACAGCTGTATTAAGGTGGTCATATACAGCTGTGTTAAGGTGGTCATATACAGCTGTGTTATGATGGTCATATACAGCTGTGTTAAGGTGGTCATATACAGCTGTGTTATGATGGTCATATACAACTGTGTTATGGTGATCATATACAGCTGTGTTATGTTGGTCATATACAGCTGTGTTATGATGGTCATATACAGCTGTGTTATGATGGTCATATACAACTGTGTTATGATGGTCATATTCAGCTCTGTTATAGTAGTCATATACAGCTGTGTTATGGTGGTCATATTCAGCTCTGTTATAGTAGTCATATACAGCTGTGTTATGGTGGTCATATTCAGCTGTGTTATGGAGGTCATATACAGCTGTGTTATGGTGGTCATATACAGCTGTGTTATGGTGGTCATATTCAGCTGTGTTATGGTGGTCATATACAGCTGTGTTATGGTGGTCATATACAGCTGTGTCAAGGTGGTCCATATACAGCTGTGTTATACTCCCCCATCATGACCTCCCTCATATCCCTCCCTACATATCTCTACCTGAAACCACCACCCACTCTATGTACCATCTCTGCCCCAAATCACCTCCATTTCTGCCTCCACCCACCATCTTCACCATCGCCACCACTACCATCTCCTCCACCCACCACCAATAACAACAACATCATGCACACAGGGGGGAATGTGACGGGAAAGGAGCATGGGTGGAAGGGGCACTGAGAAGAGTCTGGAGAATAGGCTACTGAAACTGCGGGGAAAGGGGTTGGGGAAAGGTCGTGGGGTGAATGGCAAGGTAAAGGGACGGGGAAAGGGGCTAAAGAAAGGGGTTGTGGAAGGGCAGAGGGAATCGTTGTGGTAGAGTTGGGGGTTAAGGGCTATGGTGAGTGGAGGGGAAAGGTGCAGAGGGAAAGGGCGGAGGGAAGGGGGGAAAGAGCTATGGGAATGGGCGGGGGGTGGGGTGACAGTGGCAATGGGAAGGGGATGGGTGACAGGGCCATGTGAAGTGGCTTGGTGAAAGGAGAAATGGGAATTTTCAAGGGGTAGGGGGAAGGTGTGGTGTAAGGTGTTGGGGAAGAGGTTGCTGAAGGGGCAGGGGAAGGGTGGCGGTGTAGGGATTGGGAAGTAATTGAAGAATAGGCTAGGGTAAGGGACTGGGAAAGAGAATAGGGACCCACTTATAACTGATGTCCTTCATCCTTCATTTAACCTACTTCGTCCCTGAATGTCACCTCTGACACACACAGGAACTTTACGTTCATATACAACAATTTAATATTTGACTTTCACCCAGTAAGCCCTTCTCTGCCACACACCAAGCACCCACTCTCACTCAATCACTCCTTCCCTCAGTTATTGGTCTCATCATTTAGTATTGATTATCCAACCCGTCCTCTTAAAATTAAGTCGCCTTTCGCTCCTATGCACGCTTTGCCAAAAATTGACGTAATTTGAAATGAAATCGGCTCACGAAAGTGGTGTACTGTCCCGTTTTCTGTTTTGAGTTCTCCGGTTTACTTGGTTAAATTAGGAGAGGAAACATTCAATTAACGGTTTTCATGACGTTTCGAAACCTTAGGAGAACTTCCTGCCCTCCTAACCTACCACAGGACCCTAAACATGCTGGTCATATGGGGAGCCGGTCGGCCGAGCGGACAGCACGCTGGACTTGTGATCCTGTGGTCCTGGGTTCGATCCCAGGCGCCGGCGAGAAACAATGGGCAGAGTTTCTTTCATCCTATGCCCCTGTTACCTAGCAGTAAAATAGGTACCTGGGTGTTAGTCAGCTGTCACGGGCTGCTTCCTGGGGGTGGAGGCCTGGTCGAGGACCGGGCCGCGGGGACACTAAAGCCCCGAAATCATCTCAAGATAACCTCAAGATATGCTGTTTTGGAAAAAAAAATCAACAGTTATCTTCAATTGTTTTTCATTTTCATATTACGTCCATTTTCGGTCATACAGGCAAACGGCCAAATTCATACGTAATTTGAAAGAGGACAGATAAACCATTATTCCTTGACTTTTAGCCGTTAGTCCATAAAACTAATAATTCATTGTGTCGGGGAAAGGTAGCCAGGGTATATAAACATGTCAAACAATTCTAGATCCCACCCAAGGTCAAATGACTGACCCATCATAGTATGCAACCCCCCGCAACAACCTGTCAAACTCTTAGGTACAAATTTACTGTTATGTCAACAGGATTATTAAGTGATAGGATATGCGCCCAACCGTTTCTCTCCCGCACGAGATATGAACCCGAAATTCACGACTGTGAGACTAGCGAATCCAACTGTACTACCAAGGTTCTCTTGAAACTCAAAACTACGTTTTATAAGGCCTGTTGATCGCCAATAGTCACACCAATTTCCCTTTGAGATTAAAGCTAGTCTCGTAGACAGCATCACAAGTCTTTCACGCACTCCAGTAATCCCTACTAAGTCAATTTTACCTTGTAAAGTGTAACCACAAGTTCGACAGCTGCGCGTGCGTCCACTCTCAGCCAGGGCTCTTCACCAACTGATAATTAATGCATCCCTTCCTCATGCACCACATTTACTGTACGTGTCTCCGTGTGCACTTCTCCACGGCGCATATTAGTCTCTATATACTCTAAAAAGTATGTCGTCTGTCGATGTACAAGTATGTTGTATGTCGTATAAAAGAGAGGCGTCTGGAACACATTCTGACACACACAGATATACAAATATGCATGCTAAGGACATAATTCATGTGTCAATGTAAATCTTGGCACGTGACAGCTAACAGTCTTAGAAAATATCAAGGACGTTGAGGAAGAACTGGCGGCTAGAGTGCCAGTCACGATGTTACAGCAGTATTGCTCATACTATGGTGCGGCCCACTGTGGGATGGGTGGGGGGTGTTTTGGCAGGGAGGGTTGTTGCTGTGAGAGTAAGTGACGAGGCTCGTGATCTTGCTGTTGTCGGTATGTGGCTGGCGGTATAGTTTTGGGACGAGGGATGTGTCCGGTGGTGTTGCTGGAGAGGAGATACAGCCTGGTGGAGTATTTGTGAAAGTGTGGGACGTGGCAACTGGTGTTGTTGTTGGACAGGGGTGTAGTTGGTAGGGTTGTAGAGGGAGAGAGAGATGTTGCTGGTGGTGTTGCTGTGGGATGAAGATATATGCCAGGTGGGGTTGAGGTGGGATGGTGATATATGTATGGTGGTGTTACTGTCTGATGGAGATATATGCCTCTTGGTGTTGCTATCGGATGGAGATATATTACTGGTGGTGGTGCTGTTGGAAGACGAAATCTGGATGGTGGTGTTTCTGTGGGATGGAGATATGTCTAGTGGTGTTGCTGTGGGATGGAAATATATGCTTGTGGTGTCGCTGTGGGATGGAAATATTTGCTGGTGGTGTTGCTGTGGGATGGAGATATGCCTAGTGGTGTTGTTGTGGGATTGAAATATTTAACTGGTAGTGTTGCTGTAGGAAAGGGATTTATAGCTGGTGGTTTTGCTGTGGGATGTTCATATGGCTGGTGGTATTGCTGTGGGATGGAGATATGCGCGGTGGTGTTGCTGTGTAATAGAGATATATGGTTGGTGGTGTTGCTGAGTGATGGAGATATATGGTTGGTTGTGTTGCTGAGGGATGGAGATACATGGTTGGTTGTGTTGCTTTGATACTCACCTAGTTGTACTCACCTAGTTGTGCTTGCAGGGGTTGAGCTCTGGCTCTTTGGTCCCGCCTCTCAACCGTCAATCAACAGGTGTACAGGTTCCTGAGCCTATTGGGCTCTATCATATCTACACTTGAAACTGTGTATGGAGTCAGCCTCCACTACATACATATCTACATGGTATGTAGATATGGCTGGTGGTGTTGGTCTGGAATGGAGATATATGGCTGGTTGTGTTGCTGAGTGATGGAGATATATGGCTGGTTGTGTTGCTGAGTGATGGAGATATATGGCTGGTTGTGTTGCTGAGTGATGGAGATATATGGCTGGTTGTGTTGCTGAGTGATGGAGATATATGGCTGGTTGTGTTGCTGAGTGATGGAGATATATGGCTGGTTGTGTTGCTATGGGATGGAGATATATGGCTAGTTGTGTTGCTGTAGGATGGAGATATATGGCTGGTTGTGTTGCTGTGTGATGGAGATACATGGTTGGTTGTGTTGCTATGAGATGGAAATATATGGTTGGTGAAGTTGCTTTGGGATAGAGATATATGGCTGGCGGTGTTGATGTGGGTTGGAGAAATATAGCTAGCGGTGTTGCTGATGGATGGAGATATATGGCTGGTGTTTCTGATGTTGGGTGGAAATATTTAGCAGATGGTGTTTCTTTGGGATAGAGATATATGCCTGGTGGTGTTGCTGTGGTATGGAGATATGCCTGGTGGTGTTGCTTTGGGATGGGAATATTTGGCTGCCGGTGTTGCTGTGGGCTGGAAAAATTTGGCTGTGTGAATGAAGGCCTAGCTGCAAATTTTGATTTCGAACCCAATTTGTCACCAAGCTGTCACCTTTAATTATAATGGGTAGAGGGCGTATCCTAGAAATATTTGACTCTACGCTTGTGGGAACCGACCTGTGAGATTTATATTTATTTAATTTATATGAATTTATATTTACGTTAATTTATATACTTCGATAGCAATTTGTATAATGTTAAGTGGACTGTATTTCTGCAATAATCTCAATCTCACAAATCGATCCTCTACACATTAGGGGGGGTTATTAAATTAATATATATATGCAGCCAATCAAACTACAAAATTAACTACATACATTGAAGAGGTTCCTTATCTTATAGTACAGCAGGTTAGTCCACCAGGTATAACTAGGGTGTAGACACCAAATTATCCTCTTTGAGGTAGCTTCCGTCACCCAGTAACTGGTGCACAAACTCTTCCTCGTCTTGACCTGTCAAAAGGGCGCTAGCTGTAAAGCCAGATACCTATATATGACAAGTATATCAGAGAAAACACTATACAGTACATGGAACAATAAAGACCTGGCTTAATTACCTTTAGTTTGAGGCTTCCACGTGATCTAACCGGGTCACCCTATATCCTGACATTAATGGCCATAAATGAATGATAAACGGGTTTCGGATAGACACTTAACTTGAATTTGTAGACAGCGTGTTGAAAATGGTACACCTTTGGTTTCCATAACACTACGTCCAAGTAAATTTAACAGGAGCCGAATTTGCTCCCGTGTGAGCCTCTGGTCTAGTACAAACATGGCTGCCCTCCTTCCCCCTGACGCCTGGCTTACATTGTCCAGATGTCCAAAGGTGATAGAAGGGTCACATTTACTCTACTTTAATATTGATAATTAAGTTAATTTATATAAGATGTTTTATGATGGTAAAGTCCAAAGACTAATGTATTTAAGAATAATTCCCAGCAGAATAGCTGGTGAATTATAATAGTATGTGGTGATGATATCCCGTTTTCTTTAGACGGTAATTCCACTACAAGTTACGTTTTCTATGGGTAACTTGTTGGTAATACAGCTATTATCTGTATGATTATTAAATGGTGTCGGATTTTCCGACAACGCTATCACCTATTTTTGTTTATTTTTTGCAAAGTTCCCTTTTTTATAATCAAATTAAGTCCATTTGAAGATAATAGTTTCATTAGAAGTTTGTTATGTAATTGTTATATAAAAAATATACAGTCTATTATATACCTGTTCAAGAGTAAAGTAGAGGTTGGAGGAAGTCCACTTTCAGAAAATATATTCATTAGGAGTTTGTTAAGTAATTCACAGTGTCAAATGTTCTTAGACCTGGCTCTATACATTCTTTCTTATATCTTCGCTAATGATAGTCCATATTTCGGTAATTTTTAAATAATCCTATTTAAGATGTAGTAAGAAAAAAGTAGAGCTACTGAGTTCCACCTTTTGTCCACCGAATACTATTATTAGCCCAATATCCCTGAAATTTTAAAAAAGTAATATTTCAGACGTAGTATGAAATTAAATAATAGTTACCGAGGTCCGGCTCTTGTCTCCTGCCTTTGTTTACTAAATCAATTTCCTCCAGATTTAAAACATAGTTACCTATGTCTTAGTAAAATAGAACAAACAGTTACCATGCTTTAACTTTTGACCCCCACCTTAGTTCACTCATGTAATTTCGCAATTAATAGTTCAATTTCCTCGGGATTTTAATATATTTATCCACAATGCAGTTAAATGAAACAATTCAGTTACAAACTCCAGCACTGTCCTTCGACTTAATTTACTCTAATAGTTTCGCTTTTAACAGATCAATTTTCTCGAGATTTAAAACATAGTTATTTCGGACGCAGAGTAAGATAAAGTTAGTTACCGAGGTCCTGCTCCTGTCTTCCGCAATAGTTTACTCATGTAATTTCGTTATTATCTACCCAATTCCCCCCAATTTTCATATCAATCATATTTCGAATTTCATATACAGTCATATTTCAACTGTCATAAATAAGATCAAGGTAGGTAACGAGCTCTGACTCCTGTCCTCCGTCTTAGTTTGCTCTCTAACTTTTTGTTAATAGTTCAAACTCTGTGAAATTTAAAACAAGTGAATTTCAAACTTAGTAAAAACAAGAAAACAGTGCTACCAAGTTTCAGCTCCTGAAACACCTCAACACTGCCTTTGTTCACTCGTGTTTTCGCTATTAGCAGTTTAAGTTTCCTTAAGTATTAAAATTTAGATATTTCGGACATATTAAAAACAAATGAAGTGGTTACCAAGCTCTAGCTCATGGACCCATATCAGTTCAATGTTCAACACAGTTATTTCGGAACAAGTTAGATCAACCTTCATATTTATCAAAGTAAACATTCATCCCAGATTAAATGTCCATACATATCATTTTAGGTAAACATGACTGATAACCTTTCATTCAACACTCGTGTTTATTAACTATGTAAATACAAACACAGGTAGGGGATAACTGACCATAACAAGCTAATCATTGAAATAATTGTCATCACTCGCCAATTTAATAATGATTTCTCTCCCTCTCCCTGCATTTCCCTCTAACCCCCACCACACCTGCCTCCCCCCCCCTCATTTATATCCCCCTCATCCGTCTGCTCTCTCTCATCTCATATCTTACCCCCAGTCCTCAAACCCTTATCTACTCTCTCTCAACCCCCCCCCCCCCCCAGCCCCCTCGCCCTAATCTCACGCACACTCACCCACTACTCCCCACGCATCTCACCCCAATCACGTCCACTTTATTTCATTTAATTTCTGAGTTTTTTTTACTGTATTATTCAAATTTTTACCCGTTCTGCATCTTTATCTGTGTAATGATCTGTTATTATCCGTTCCATTAGACGAAGGCTCATAGTGTTGCTGTGAGATGGAGAAATATGGCTGGTGGTGTTGCAGTGGGAACAAAATAATTTGGCTGGCGGTTTGCTGTGAGATGGAGATATACAGGTGGTGCTTTTGCTGTGGGATGGATAAACATGGCTGGTGTTGTTGATGTGGGATTTAAAAATATGGCTGGTGAAAGGATGATCATCTGAGGGATGAAAACATTTATCTGAAAATGTTGCTGTAGGATAGAGATGTATTGCTAGTCGTGTTGCTGTGGGATGGAGATATATGGCTGTGTCTTAGCTGTGGAATTAGAAAATATGGGTGGTGGTGTTGCTGAGGGATTGAAATATTTGGCTGGTGGTGTAACTGTGGGATACAAATACTTTACTGGTGGTGTTGCTGTGGAACTGAGATATATGACAGGTGTTTTTGTGTGTGATGGAGATTTAGGCTCGTGGTGTTACTGTATGATGGAAATATATGGCTGGGGGATGGAGATATATGGCTAGTGGTATTGCTGTGGGATAGATATATATGTATGGCTGGCGGTGTGCTGTGGGATGGAGATATGCTTGTTGGTGTCGGAAATTTCCGACACCCCATATACTAACCCCTAGCACAGCAAGATAAAAGTATTGTGTTATGAAAGGAAATTTACCAACACTATTAATTCCTAGTGCGGGAAAGCCAAAAGTTTCCTACTATTCATGGCTGCTGTTGCGTCTGCTGCCGCACCTCACATGGGGACGAATTCTTTATTGAAATCTAATTAAACCCAGTCTAAAGTCTGCTTTATTTGCGTTGTAATTTAGATTGGAAATTTATTTAATTTAATTTGAATAAAATATACCTCCATCCCAAGGTGAATTCTCCACATCCATGACCAGCCGATTCCCGGTTGGAATAAAAGTCACGTCACGTATACAGTACTCTGTATTTGTGCTTTAGCTTAGAAAGTCTTTGATCCAGTGATATGAACAACGGAAAACTTTTTATTCTATGATAATTGTAGTTAGTCTACTAACCTGATATAACATATTAATACTATGATTATTAACTCATGAATATTAATCCATGAATCTTTACTCATGAATATTTAAAGTATACAGTAGACTTAGCATTATAAATCAACCCCCTAAACATTTTGTAAGTGGTAACACCCGACAGGTACAGAAATTAATCATGCATTCCACTTTATTTATTAGCAATATAAAAGAAGTACTTGTTGGGATATTCCCACAAGTGATGTTGCTGTGTGATGGAGATATATTTGTTAATGTTGCTATGGGATGGAAATATGCCTGTTGGTGTTGCTGTCTGATGGAGATATATGGCTTGTGGTGGTGCTGTAGGATGACGAAATGTATATGGTGGTGTTTCTGTGGGTTGAATAAAAATGGCTGGGGTGTTGGTGTGGGATAGAGATATATGGATGGTGTTGTTGCTGTGGGATGGAAACATGCCTGGTGGTGTTGCTGTGGGATGGAGATATATATATGGCTTTTGGTGTTGATGTGAAATGGAGATATATGTCTAGGGGTGTTGCTGTCGGGCGGAGATATTTGACTTTTGGTGTTGCTGTGGGACGGAAACATGCCTGGTGGTGTTGCTGTGAGATTGAAATATATAGCTGGTGGTGTTGGTGTGGGATGGAAATATTTAACTGGTGGTGTTGCTGTTAGATGGAGATATGCCTAGTGGTGTTGCTGTAGTGATGGAGATTTCTTCCTGGTGGTGTTGCTGTAGTGATGGAGATTTCTTCCTGGCGGTGTTGCTGTGAGATGGAGAAATGCCTGATGGTGTTACTGTCGGATGGAGATATATAGGGCTGATGGTGTAGCTGTAGGATGGAGACATGCCTAGAGGTGTTGTTGGTGGATGAGATATATTGCTGATGGTGTTGCAGTCCGATGTAGATATATGGCTGGTGGTGTTGCTGTCGGATGGAGATATATGGCTGATGATTTTGCCGTAGGATGGAGATATTTGGCTGGTAGTGTTACTGTGGGATGGAGATTTATGTCTGGGGGGGGATGTTGCTGTGGGATGAAGATATATGGCTGGTGGTGTTGCTGAGGGATGGAGATATTTCTGGTGGTGTTTCTGTCGGATGGAGATATATTGCTGTTGGTGTTGCTTTGGGATAGAGATATGCCAGGGGGTGTTGCTGTAGGATATATATATATTTGGCAGGTAATATTGCTGTGGGATGAAGATATATGTCTGGTGGTGTTGCTGTAGAATGGAGAAATATATGTATCGCCCACAGGATTAGTATATAAGGTCCACTGCCGCCCACAGGGTAGGTAGGGGGTCCACTGCCGCCCACAGGGTCGGTAGGGGGTCCAGCGCCGCCCACAGGGTCGGCAGGGGGTCCACTACCGCCCACAGGGTCGCTATGAAGTCAACTACCGCCCATAGTGTTTATATAGTGTCCACTACCGCCCATAGTGTTATTATGGGGTCCACAACCCCTCATGGTGTCGGTATGGGGGTCCTTTACTACCCACAGGGTGTGTCTGGGTGTTTGGGGTCTATTTTTTTCGGTATAGCAGAGGTGGCAATACTGCTTTTCCAATCTCATTTGTTGTTCAATGTAAAATATTTGTTGCTCGACTTGCAACAATTTACACACACACACACACACACACACATATATATATATATATATATATATATATATATATATATATATATATATATATATATATATATACATATATATATATATATATATATATATATATATATATATATATATAAAAATATATATATATATATATATATATATATATATATATATATAAATATATATATATATATATAAATATAAATATATATATATATATATATATATATATATATATATATATATATATATATATATATATATATATATATATATATATATATATATATATATATATATATATATATATATATATATATATATATATATATATATATATATATGCAGAATAACCACATATGAAAAATAGAAAATGCTTAACGCATTTTCGGCTAATTCGCCTTCATCAGAGCAAAGTAGAATGAAGATAAGATTGCTGATCAGACCTTTATATCCGCCTGGGCAGATCACCTGACCACCAAAAATAAGTGGAGGAAAGGAATTATAAGAAAGAAGGTAACTGCAGAAGGCCTATTGGTCCATACGAGGCAGCTTCTATTAATATCTCCAAGTGCCATACGTGTTAAATGATTGCTATATTGTTTTGACGTGCTATATTGAGGCTTAAATAGGGATCCAACTTGTACATATCAAATGTATGATCAGGATCAGTGTTTTTGTGATCATTGTTGCATATATATATATATATATATATATATATATATATATATATATATATATATATATATATATATATATATATATTATATATATTATATATAATATATATATATATATTATATATATATATATATATATATATAATATATATATATATATATATATATATTATATATATATATATATATATATATATATATATATATATATATATATATATATATATATATATGTATATATATATACCTAGTAGCCAGAACGCACTTCTCGGCCTACTATGCAAGGCCCGATTTGCCTAATAAGCCAAGTTTTCATGAATTAATTGTTTTTCAACTACCTAACCTACCTAACCTAACCTAACCTAAGTTTTTTGGCTACCTAACCTAACCTAACCTATAAAGATAGGTTAGGTTAGGTTAGGTAGGGTTGGTTTGGTTCGGTCATATATCTACGTTAATTTTAACTCCAATAAAAAAAATTTGACCTCATACATAATGAAATGGGTAGCTTTATCATTTCATAAGAAAAAAATTAGAGAAAATATATTAATTCAGGAAAACTTGGCTTATTAGGCAAATCGGGCCTTGCATAGTAGGCTGAGAAGAGCGTTCTGGCTACTAGGTACGACACATATATATATATATATATATATATATATATATATATATGTATATATATATATAGGTCGTACCTAGTAGCCAGAACTCACTTCTCAGCCTACTATTCAAGGCCCGAGTTGCCTAATAAGCCAAGTTTTCATGAATTAATATATTTACTATAATTTTTTTCTTATGAAATGATAAAGCTACCCTTTTCACTATGTATGAGGTCAATTTTTTTTTATTGGAGTTAAAATTAACGTAGATATATGACCGAACCTAACCAACCCTACCTAACCTAACCTAACCTATATATATAGGTAAGGTTAGGTTAGGTAGCCAAACAAAGCTAGGTTAGGTTAGGTTAGGTAGGTTAGGTAGACAAAAAAACATTAATTCATGAAAACTTGGCTTATTAGGCAAATCGGGCCTTGCATAGTAGGCTGAGAAGTGAGTTCTGGCTACTAGGTACGACATATATATATATATATATATATATATATATATATATATATATATATATATATATATATATATATATATATATGACAATGTCAGACCACGGAGGAAAAATGAAACAGGAAATTTCCTTAAGTACTTTCGTATATTAAATACATCTTCAGAAGGTCTGAAGATGATATTTAATATACGAAAGTACTTAAGGAAATTTCCTGTTTCATTTTTCCTCCGTGGTCTGACATTGTCACATTCTTAATCACGTGTTTATTTTCGTGATATACACACACATATATATATATATATATATATATATATATATATATATATATATATATATATATATATATATATATATATATATATATATATATATATATATATATATATATATATATATATATATATATATATATATATATATATATATATATATGTCGTACCTAGTAGCCAGAACGCACTTCTCTGCCTACTATTCAAGGCCCGATTTGCCTAATAAGCTAAGTTTTCATGAGTTAATTGTTTTTCGACTACCTAACCTACCTAACCTAACCTAACCTAACTTTTTCGGCCACCTAACCTAACCTAACCTATTAAGATAGGTTAGTTTAGGTTAGGTAGGGTTGGTTAGGTTCGGTCATATATCTACGTTAATTTTAACTCCAATAAAAAAAATTGACTTCATACACAATGAAATGGGTAGCTTTATCATTTCATAAGAAAAAAAATAGAGAAAATATATTAATTCAGGAAAACTTGGCTTATTAGGCAAATCGGGCCTTGCATAGTAGGCTGAGAAGTGAGTTCTGGCTACTAGGTACGACATATATATATATATATATATATATATATATATATATATATATATATATATATATATATATATATATATATATATATATATATATATATATATATATATATATGTCGTACCTAGTAGCCAGAACGCACTTTTTGGCCTACTATGCAAGGCCCGATTTCCCTAATAAGCCAAGTTTTCCTGAATTAATATATTTTTTCTATTTTTTTTCTTATGAAATGATAAAGATACCCATTTCATTATGTATGAGGTCAATTGTTTTTCATTGAAGATAAAATTAAAATAGATATATGACCGAACCTAACCAACCCTACCTAACCTAACCTAACCTATCTTTATAGGTTAGGTTAGGTTAGGTAGCCGAAAAAGTTAGGTTAGGTTAGGTTAGGTAGGTTAGGTAGTCGAAAAACAATTAATTCATGAAAACGTGGCTTATTAAGCAAATCAGGCCTTGCATAGTAGGCTGAGAAGTGAGTTCTGGCTACTAGGTACGACATATATATATATATATATATATATATATATATATATATATATATATATATATATATATATATATATATATCTATATATATATATATATATATATCTATATATATATATATATAGAATTATATATATATATATATATATATATATATATATATATATATATATATATATATATATATATATATATATATATATATATATATATATATATATATATATATATATATATATTATAGATTATGTGTTGGTGGTGTTGTCGTGTTGTTCCTCCTTTGCAGACAACCCAACCCACAACTCGGTAGAGTGCTTTTACTTCGCTAGGAGATCACACTAGGCGCTTCTGGCTCTTGGAGAGGGGCTCAACGTCACACATTTAGGGGATGCGGCTCCAACACTTAGCCTCGTTGTCACGTGCACACACCCACTCGAGCCGCTGTGACCCCCCACTCTCTCCTTAGGTGATATGATCTCCTCAATCCCCCTTTGACTTATTAGTATTACCTTCTACCCTGTCCACAGCAGTGGTTCTTGGTTCTTTCCCTCTCTCTCTCTCTCCTTCTGTACTATTTCATGGGAAGCCTCACTAGGACAAGGTCAAATACCAGCAAATTTGAATACATTTACTGGACAGAGCACATACACAATACATATATACATATAATAATAATGAATCCTATACTCTATACTATTACAATCAGGTTGCACTCTAACACCATCAGAACTCTATTATCAGTTTACCAAGTGGTATCTTATCTTCTGATTCACCACCTGATACTATCAACCTCCTCAAGTAGATCAAGTCTACATACACTGTTGCACTATCAGCAAGAGAATATATATATATATATACATATATATATATATATATATATATATATATATATATATATATATATATATATATATAAACGAGTACAAGGCAAATCAGCATGTGAATGCAATAACATATATCAGTATAAATGTTCCTTGATACACAAAAATGATCAATCGATCACCCTATTAGTCCTAGAACACATACATCTGTAGGTAATCCAGCCTACGACTGTAACTCTAAACTTCAGTATAAAACACTCCTTGACATAAGGATGCAAACAATCACTCACCTCTCACTGCGTCGTGCACGTTAATGACAACCAAACACTCGATTACCTCCCTACAAGTAATCATTTAGAACCTCCCTTCCACATCTGGAAGTTCGCTACCCTGATATCTTCAGGTTCTTCTGGGCTTAACTACCAGGATCCTCTGCAGCTCCTCTAGGCTGCTATCATGAAGTTTCCTTGAGCAACTACGGTGCTTCACCCTTCTGCTAGGGTCCTCCACAGCTCTCTTGGCTGCTACAACATGAAGTTTCCTCGAGCAACTATGGTGCTTCACCACCTCTACAGAAGCACGTGACACTCCTCTTCACTGTTTCTCCTCACAGCTCGAGGTCCTCGCCTCCACTACCTTGGAGTCTCATCAACTACTTCATCTGTGCTGGCTTCGAAGTTCTCAGCAACTTCTTCCCCAAAGACAAACCTGCAACCCATCGACACTCCAATAAAAATGTTTCCCCTTTAACACATAAACAAAAATAATCACACAATATGTTTGCCTCAAACCTCTATCTGTCCTCTACATACAGTGCGAGTGGACTCCCCCATTTTGGGCGGGTCCATACTCCAACTCGACCGGTGGGCCTCACTCACTCCGGGAGGGGCCTTCGCCGTCGGGAGCTCTCAGTCACCTGCCAGCGCTCAGAGGGGACGGACGTCGCTCCGTGTTCCTCCCTCTCCACTCTCTTATTTTAGGCTTTCTGCCTCACCAAAACATGTCTAACTTATCAATAAACATTGCTACTGTCGCTGGGCACACGACCAACTACAAGCAATCACTATGAACTGGCGTATATCGTGCTTACCACAAATTATCTGCTCGAGGGCGCTCCTCCCTCTGACGAAGTTTGGTTAGGGCGCTGCCACGGCCCCCAGTAATGCCTCTGGGCGGTTTAATACCCTCCTCTTCGACCAGGACTTGAGACCACAACGTTCCCAGCTCAGTTCCACAGCTGGCACGTCTACACACTTCTCTTCTCTTGGAGATATATCACTAGGGGTTAGTAGTGAAATGTGCGCCTAGAACCGTCCCAAACCCGAGGAGAACCTCAGGGATTGCACTCGGTCATAGTCAAAAGTGGTGTGGGAGTCCGTAGAATGGGACGGGTTGCGTCGTGGGGGACGTTGTGGGTCACAGGGGTAAAATGTAAGGGATGTTGTAAGTCATGTAGGTAAGAGGGGAGGATAAGTATGTGGGCATGTGTACATCATCTCAAAGGTTTCCCCGGATGTTATGATGCACGGCGTCCGGCCAGGCATCGCTTGAGAGAGTCATGTTGGGTAGGGGCTGGAAGCCAAGTGGATGGTATGCAGTCATGTAGGGAGGAGGAGGAGGAAGAGGAGGAGTATGTAGGTTATGTTGTGTAGGGAGAGGGGAGCCCCCATACCTGAGAGGATAACATTGACATCCATTAGCTTCCCCCTACAGGAAGCCATAAGTGCTGAGGGGGGTATGAGAGAGCAGCCTCTTGCGGATGTGGTCCATTGCTTTAATGGCTTTTCGATGTCTTCAGAGTTGTCTGGAGATGTTCACCCCAGCATGGCTCTCCCTCCACTGTGGATTCGTTAAGGAGGGGCGAGGTTCATACTCACACCAGCAGGCCCTCACCTGCCAACCATCAATCACTCCTACCCCTCATCCCCCTCCTCTCCCATACCATCAGGGGGCCCCTCTCAATCCCCTCCATTACCTTCTAGAGTGGGGCACCCCTCTCCCCAGTACCTTCTAGAGTGGTACGGTCCAGGATCACATACCGTCACATCGACCTGAGAAGTGTCACCACATGGCACATCACTTAGTAAACCCAGTCAAAGTCAGTAGGTTAGCGTTTACTAAAAGAGGGAAACATTTCTCATAGTCACGGAGACGCGATCTCTACCTACAAATTGTTCTTGTTAACTGTGATCATTGAAATGTATGCATGTTTACTCAATCTCCATCACCTCTTCTTCCTACAGCCATTACTGCTGTGCAAACCTTGTAACACACAACGGCGTTATCATAGCAAGACAATATCACAGAATGTTCATGACTCTTGAATGAATGAAACAGCAATCCGTCTCGTTAAGGTCTAACCTTCGCGGCGGTTTGAGACGTTGTGAGATGGACAAGGTAGTGGGATGGCCTTACCCTCTCCCCATCCACCCCCACCAAACCCCTACCCCCCTCCCACCCCCTTCCAAGCCCATACCATCAAGCATCACTACACTCTTCCCAGACCGGATGTTCTGAGCAAAGCCTTTAGTATTATTTCTGATCATATGTGTAACCTTGTATCGCAATGTGACCAACATGGTATCATCATTCTTTGCTCAAATAGCATTTTTTAAGAATATCCAGTCATAAGCCGGTCTTCAATCTTATTATTATAACAAATCATAATTTGTTGTAAACACAACTGCATGGGATATACATAGCAGTCAGTGGTTTCTCTCTCTCTCTCTCTCTCTCCAGATCATTTAATAGTTGGGGAAAGTAACATCAATTCCTTTCTCCTGCCGCCGCTGTTCACGTATCTTTTTTCATTTCACTTAGACTGACAGCGCACCAGAGGATGGATGACTAATGTCAATTTTCGAGCCCCCATCACTCTCACCCTTATAACCTTGTAAGGTAACACGACCAACATGATGACATCGTTCTTTGCCCAAATATCATTTTAAGAGTAATGAGCAACTTTCTGTCCGATGTCTGAATAATGAAATGTAAACCATGTTTAGCCATTACATCCAAACACAATAAAAGATTACCACAACCTTGTTTAGTTCTTGTATCACATAACGTAACGTTTATTCAACAACTGGTAGACATAACATAATGTAGCTTCATATTCACTGTGGTAAAACAAACAAACATACACATCACGGTCAGTCCTCGCTATAGCTCAAACGCGTCCTTCATTCTCACTCCCTTAGGTGAGCAATGTTCCACTCATATAAATTCCAAGCAAAGTAAACATATATAAGACAATGTGGAAAAACATAGTCTTGATACTATTATTAAATTGACTTGTTCATTATCCCCGAGTTCAAGGCTGTCTCTTAAGACCTACATCATCCAAATGTAAACACCAATCGATGAGAATAAGACCGGATGAGTCGATAGTGAAATAGCTCTGGGCTATGTCTATTTTCAGTTCTTGTAACACAGTCAATGTAGCGTAATGGGGAAAACATACTTTCTACTGCCTACATAAATAGCATTTGAAAATGTATGCAAGTCTAGACAATCTCCTATAGCCCTTACATTCTAAACACAAATAAAATATTAGCACATGCTTGCATCGCATTATATCATCATTAAGTAATGTGGAAAACTTCTTTCTGTCTGATGATCAAATATCATTTTTTAATAAATAACCTCAGCTTGATCTTATGCCATTAGGACTGTATTACACTGTGCGCAACAGTAGACTTGTAATATCATAGCAAGACAATGTCGCAGAATGTTCAACTTTCAATACTGAAGATGTGAGCGAGACACTTAGTAACGTAACGTTGAGATCAACTTTCTGGCTGTTGTCCGAATATCATTATTGAAATGTGAACCCCATTTAGCCAAACACAATATCTCCATTACGTCTCAAACCATATAAATATTACGGTCTGCAAGTTTTAGCCCTCTGTAACACAATGTAACGTAATGTAACATAACGCAAATCAACTTTTTGCAGTCCAAAATGTCATTTTGAAATGAAAAGTGAGGCTTAGTCCATCTCCATTACATCTCTTACCATATAAATATTGGTGTCTACCAGTTTTAGACCCTGTAACACATTGCAACGTAACGTGGAAATCATCAAATTTCTACAGACCAAATAACATTTTTAAATGAAAGTATGACTTAGTCCATCTCCATTACATCTCTTACCATATAAATATTGGTGTCTACCAGTTTTAGACCCTGTAACACATTGTAACGTAATGTGGAAATCATCAAATTTCTACAGACCAAATAACATTTTTAAATGAAAGTATGACTTAGTCCATCTCCATTACATCTCTTACCATATAAATATTGGTGTCTACCAGTTTTAGACCCTGTAACACATTGTAACGTAACGTGGAAATCATCAAATTCCTACAGACCAAATAACATTTTTAAATGAAAGTATGACTTAGCCCATCTCCTTTACATCTCATACTATATGAATAGCCCATCTCCATTACATCTCCTACCATATGAATATTACGGTCTACCAGTTTTAGCCTCTGTAACACATTGTAACGTAACGCGGAAATCAATTTTCTTCAGACCAAAACAACATTTTTAAATGAAAGTATGACTTACTCCATCTCCATTACATCTCCTACCATATGAATATTACGGTCTACCAGTTTTAGCCTCTGTAACACATTGTAACGTAACGCGGAAATCAATTTTCTTCAGACCAAAACAACATTTTTAAATGAAAGTATGACTTACTCCATCTCCATTACATCTCCTACCATATGAATATTACGGTCTACCAGTTTTAGCCTCTGTAACACATTGTAACGTAACGCGGAAATCAATTTTCTTCAGACCAAAACAACATTTTTAAATGAAAGTATGACTTACTCCATCTCCATTACATCTCCTACCATATGAATATTACGGTCTACCAGTTTTAGCCTCTGTAACACATTGTAACGTAACGCGGAAATCAACTTTCTATCTGATGACCAAATAACATTATTGAAAATGTAAATCATGTTTAGCCATTACATCCAAACACAAATAAAATATTACCGTAAGCCTGTTTAGTTCTTGTAACACTTTATATCTTGTAACACATTATATACACATTTTAACCCGTCTCCACTCCAAACCAGTCAGGACCTAGGGTCCCGACTCGGACCGAAGGTCCGGTTTGGAGTGGAGACGGGTTCAAGTAAAAAATGGGCACACAGGAAATGATTTCGACGTTCAGTAAACACTTACCGAGTGGATAACTGAATGCCCGAGAGCCCAACACGGGGATGATGATAGTATTTAATTTAAGATTGTGAAACTTAAAACTAAACTAAATGCTCACACATGTGATAATTTCCACGTTCAGTTAACACTCACTGAGTTGTAAACTGAATGGTTGAGCCACCCAATACATGGTTTGTGATAGTAAAATTTTATTTTTTATTTACGATGGAGAAACTTTAAACTAAAAAATGAGGTCGCATGGAGGGATATCTATGTTCAGTAAACTGTTACTGAGTTGTAAACTGAATGGTTGAGCCACCCAATACATGGTTGGTGATAGTAATATTTTATTTTTTTACGATGGAGAAACTTTAAACTAAAAAATGAGGTCGCATGGAGGGACATCAATGTTCAGTAAACAGTTACTGAGTTGTAAACTGAATGGTAGAGCCACCCAATACCTGGTTAATGATAATAGTATTTCACGATGGAAAAACCTTATCCTAAACTAAAAATGAGCTCACATGAAGTGATTTTCACTTACTGAGTTGTTAACTGAATGCCTGAGCTATCCAATACATAGTTGGTGATAGTAGTATTAATTCAAGATGGAAAACTTTAAACTAAACTAAAATGAGCGCACATGAAGTGATTCTCACGTTCATTAAACACTTACTAAGTTGTTAACTGAATGTCTGAGACATCCAATACATGGTTGATGATAGCAGTATTAATGACATTGATAATAAGAGGTCTTGAACTAGATACTGGCAGGGGGACAACAAAGCTGTGATATTGAAAAGAAACTGAACTGAATTTGAAAATTGATTAATATATGTAATGTGAAGCCAATCTACTGGAAAACAGTAAGCAAACTTTATTTGAAAAGAATATGAGAAGACTGAAAAGCTGTGGGCAAGAAAAATGTTAAAAATAAGAAGTAATGATCTTCATAAACATAACATAACATATCCATGACCATAATTAATACAGTGTGAACTCTCTTAAACCATGCTCACCGTGAAATCTCGTCACTAGGCATAACTTGTCACTCAGCGAAACAAATTATTGACTATAGTGCGTCAGTGAGAATAAAAATGACCACTTATGTTTTGGAGTGCTATTTTAGTCAAGAAATACTGTAAAAGATGATTATTGACTAAAGGGAATTTCGCGGACTGCTGGTGTTTGATGTGTTGAACTGCTAAAAGGAAGCATATTTGCTAGAAAAAATTTCTGTGAAATAATGCTTGTTATATGTTTTGACTATCTAGCTAATAGCGTATTGCCTGGCTAATAATGAAATGTCACATTTTGTCTGACTCACTTAGCACAAGTGAAGAGTAAACATTGAAAAACTGGCAAAGGTAAAAACTCTGTGAAATCATATCTGTTATGTTAAGTTTTGACTAGCTGCAAGCTATGTTTGCCTTCTCTCTCTTTCTCAATATGGAAGTGGGTTGGTGTGGGTTATTTGTGTGGACTCTGGAGATATGATCTCCACATATAAGTTTCTCAAGAAAAGCGGTGGCTAATAATGAAATGTCACATTTTGTCTGACTCACTTAGCACAAGTGAAGAGAAAACATTGAAAAACTTGCAAAGGTTAAAAACTCTGTGAAATCATATCTGTTATTTTAAGTTTTGACTAGCTGATTAATAGCATACTACTACTACATTATTGTCTTTATGTTATGTTTACCTCGATAGCGTTGTAATGCTTGGAAATTGTATGTGCGGATCCTGTTTCCCTCTAACTGCACATAAATAATGGATGCTGTAAAGTATTTTTTATGGAATATGACTCTTCTTATTCTTACCCCTTTTTAAAATTAGATGCAATAACCAAGCTATGTTTGCCTTCTCTCTCTTTCTCAATATGGATGTGGGTTATTTTGTGTGGACTCGGAAGATATGATCACCACATATAAGTTTCTCAAAGAAAATGATAAGCTAGGTAAGGTTAGTATATTTAACACACACACACACACACACACACAAGACATCCATACAGTAGTGAGATTCCCTTATATGACTGTGCACGTGTCAATGAAGAAATAAAGTGCAAAGATGTTTCAGAGTGCTATTTTAGTCGAGAAATTATACAAAATTGTGTTTATTGACTAGTGAGAGGCGGAATAAGAGACCAAGAGGTGTATGTCGTGATCATACAGTTAACAAAAAATATTAGAATTTGCAGACAGTGATCACGTCTCCCCAAACTCTTCTGTGCATATTTCACAAAGTCATTCTTCCTGACTCACCACTCTTAGTTTGTAGACTAGTAACCCACCTTTGTTTAAAATTAAATCTACAAAGCTTCACATTTACAAAAAAAAATGATATTTGGTCATCAGATAGAAAGACGATTTCCACGTTGCGTTACGTAACGATATAATGTGTTACAAGAACTAAACAGGCTTGCGGTAATATTTTATTTGTGTTTGGATGTAATGGCTAAACATGGTTTACATTTTCAATAATGTTATTTGGTCATCAGATAGAAAGTTGATTTCCGCGTTACGTTACAATGTGTTACAGAGGCTAAAACTGGTAGACCGTAATATTCATATGGTAGGAGATGTAATGGATATGGAGTAAGTCATACTTTCATTTAAAAATGTTGTTTTGGTCTATAGAAAATTGATTTCCGCGTTACGTTACAATGTGTTACAGAGGCTAAAACTGGTAGACCGTAATATTCATATGGTAGGAGATGTAATGGAGATGGGCTATTCATATGGTATGAGATGTAAAGGAGATGGGCTAAGTCATACTTTCATTTAAAAATGTTATTTGGTCTGTAGGAATTTGATGATTTCCACGTTACGTTACAATGTGTTACAGGGTCTAAAACTGGTAGACACCAATATTTATATAATAAGAGATGTAATGGAGATGGACTAAGTCATACTTTCATTTAAAAATGTTATTTGGTCTGTAGAAATTTGATGATTTCCACGTTACGTTACAATGTGTTACAGGGTCTAAAACTGGTAGACACCAATATTTATATGGTAAGAGATGTAATGGAGATGGACTAAGTCATACTTTCATTTAAAAATGTTATTTGGTCTTTAGAAATTTGATGATTTCCACATTACGTTACAATGTGTTACAGGGTCTAAAACTGGTAGACACCAATATTTATATGGTAAGAGATGAAATGGAGATGGACTAAGTCATACTTTC
The DNA here is from genome assembly GCF_040958095.1 of Procambarus clarkii. NCBI lineage: Eukaryota > Metazoa > Arthropoda > Malacostraca > Decapoda > Cambaridae > Procambarus > Procambarus clarkii. Next base: position 44,756,462 of record NC_091174.1, on the reverse strand, counting down.
ATTTACAAATGTTATTTGGTCTGTAGAAATTTGATGATTTCCACGTTACGTTGCAATGTGTTACAGGGTCTAAAACTGGTAGACACCAATATTTATATGGTAAGAGATGTAATGGAGATGGACTAAGCCTCACTTTTCATTTCAAAATGACATTTTGGACTGCAAAAAGTTGATTTGCGTTATGTTACATTACGTTACATTGTGTTACAGAGGGCTAAAACTTGCAGACCGTAATATTTATATGGTATGAGATGTAATGGAGATATTGTGTTTGGGTAAATGGGGTTCACATTTCAATAATGATATTCGGAAAACAGCCAGAAAGTTGATCTCCACGTTACGTTACTAAGTGTCTCGCTCACATCTTCAGTATTGAACGTTGAACATTCTGCGACATTGTCTTGCTATGATATTACAAGTCTACTGTTGCGCACAGTGTAATACAGTCCTAATGGCATAAGATCAAGCTGAGGTTATTTATTAAAAAATGATATTTGATCATCAGACAGAAAGAAGTTTTCCACGTTACTTAGTGATGATATAAGGCGATGCAAGCGTGTGCTAATATTTTATTTGTGTTTAGAATGTAAGGGCTATAGGAGATTGTCTAGACTTGCATACATTTTCAAATGCTATTTATGTAGGCAGTAGAAAGTCTGTTTTCCCCATTACGCTACATTGACTGTATTACAAGAACTGAAAATAGACATAGCCCAGAGCTATTTCACTATCGACTCATCCGGTCTTATTCTCATCGATTGGTGTTTACATTTGGATGATGTAGGTCTTAAGAGACAGCCTTGAACTCGGGGATAATGAACAAGTCAATTTAATAATAGTATCAAGACTATGTTTTTCCACATTGTCTTACATATGTTTACTTTGCTTGGAATTTGTATGAGTGAAACATTGCTCACCTAAGGGAGTGAGAATGAAGGACGCGTTTGAGCTATAACGAGGACTGACCGTGATGTGTATGTTTGTTTGTTTTACCACAGTGAATATGAAGCTACATTATGTTATGTCTACCAGTTGTTGAATAAACGTTACGTTACGTTATGTGATACAAGAACTAAACAAGGTTGTGGTAATCTTTTATTGTGTTTGGATGTAATGGCTAAACATGGTTTACATTTCATTATTCAGACATCGGACAGAAAGTTGCTCGTTACTCTTAAAATGATATTTGGGCAAAGAACAATGTCATCATGTTGGTCGTGTTACCTTACAAGGTTATAAGGGTGAGAGTGATGGGGGCTCAAAAATTGACATTAGTCGTCCAACCTCTGGTGCGCTGTCAGTCTAAGTGAAATGAAAAAAGATACATGAACAGCGGCGGCAGGAGAAAGGAATTGATGTTACTTTCCCCAACTATTAAATGATCTGGAGAGAGAGAGAGAGAGAGAGAGAAACCACTGACTGCTATGTATATCCCATGCAGTTGTGTTTACAACAAATTATGATTTGTTATAATAATAAGATTGAAGACCGGCTTATGACTGGATATTCTTAAAAAAATGCTTTTTGAGCAAAGAATGATGATACCATGTTGGTCACATTGCGATACAAGGTTACACATATGATCAGAAATAATACTAAAGGCTTTGCTCAGAACATCCGGTCTGGGAAGGGTGTAGTGATGCTTGATGGTTTGGGCTTGGAAGGGGGTGGGAGGGGGGTAGGGGTTTGGTGGGGGTGGATGGGGAGAGGGTAAGGCCATCCCACTACCTTGTCCATCTCACAACGTCTCAAACCGCCGCGAAGGTTAGACCTTAACGAGACGGATTGCTGTTTCATTCATTCAAGAGTCATGAACATTCTGTGACATTGTCTTGCTATGATAACGCCGTTGTGTGTTACAAGATTTGCACAGCAGTAATGGCTGTAGGAAGAAGAGGTGATGGAGATTGAGTAAACATGCATACATTTCAATGATCACAGTTAACAAGAACAATTTGAAGGTAGAGATCGCATCTCCGTGACTATGAGAAATGTTTCCCTCTTTTAGTAAACGCTAACCTACTGACTTTGACTGAGTTTACTAAGTGATGTGCCATGTGGTGACACTTCTCAGGTCGATGTGACAGTATGTGATCCTGGACCGTACCACTCTAGAAGGTACTGGGGAGAGGGGTGCCCCACTCTAGAAGGTAATGGAGGGGATGGAGAGGGGGCCCCCTGATGGTATGGGAGAGGAGGGGGATGAGGGGTAGGAGTGATTGATGGTTGGCTGGTGAGTGCCTGCTGGTGTGAGTATGAACCTCGCCCCTCCTTAACGAATCCACAGTGGAGGGAGAGCCATGCTGGGGTGAACATCTCCAGACAACTCTGAAGACATCGAAAAGCCATTAAAGCAATGGACCACATCCGCAAGAGGCTGCTCTCTCATACCCCTCTCAACACTTATGGCTTCCTGTAGGGGGAAGCTAATGGACGTCAATGTTATCCTCTCAGGTATGGGGGCTCCCCTCTCCCTACACAACATAACCTACATACTCCTCCTCTTCCTCCTCCCTACATGACTGCATACCATCCACTTAGCTTCCAGCCCCTACCCAACATGACTCTCTCAAGCGATGCCTGGCCGGACGCCGTGCGTCATAACATCCGGGGAAACCTTTGAGATGATGTACACATGCCCACATACTTATCCTCCCCTCTTACCTACAAGACCCACAACATCCCTTACATTTTACCCCTGTGACCCACAACGTCCCCCACGACGCAACCCATCCCATTCTACGGACTCCCACACCACTTTTGACTATGACCGATTGCAATCCCTGAGGTTCTCCTCGGGTTTGGGACGGTTCTAGGCGTACATTTCACTACTGGGGTTCCCTTCTGACGAGAGCTAAACGGAGCGCGGCTTTCCCCCTGCGATGTCTAGCCTCAAGTGAGGTCAAAGCCCTCCAGAAGCGAGCCTCACGCCTCGAACAAAATGTCCACATCTCCTAGCCAGTCATTTATTTGTTTTCTTCTTCACTGCCTATAATCTTAAATTGTTCATCATATACAACCAGCTATTTTACATATGTGTTATCACCTCTATATTTCTTAGACCTTCTGGTTAGGTCAGGCTTGATAGAATAATTCTCAAAGGGGAGACTCGTTTCTCGGCTACCTGGGATCATAACAATATATATATATATATATATATATATATATATATATGTGTGTGTGTGTGTGTCGTACCTAGTAGCCAGAGCGCACTTCTCAGCCTACTATGCAAGGCCCGATTTGCCTAATAAGCCAAGATTTCATGAAATAATTGTTTTTCGACTACCTAACCTACCTAACCTAACCTAACCTAACTTTTTCGGCTACCTAAACCAACCTAACCTATAAAGATAGGTTAGGTTAGGTAGGGTTGGTTAGGTTTGGTCATATATCTACGTTAATTTTAACTCCAATAAAAAGAAATTGACCTCAAACATAATGAAATGGGTAGCTTTATCATTTCATAAGAAAAAAATTAAAGAAAATTTATTAATTCAGGAAAACTTGGCTTATTAGGCCATACGGGCCTTGCATAATAGGCTGAGAAGTGCGTTCTGGCTACTAGGTACGACATATATATATATATATATATATATATATATATATATATATATATATATATATATATATATATATATATATATAACTGAAAACTCACACCCCAGAAGTGACTCGAACCCATACTCCCAGGAGCAACGCAACTGGTATGTACAAGACGCCTTAATCCACTTGACCATCACGACTGGACAAAATGAGGTGATAGCCGAGGCTATTTGAACCACCCCACCGCCGGCACTCGGATAGTAATCTTGGGCATAGCATTTTACCAAATCAACTCATTCTTTGGGGCACACGTGAGGAACACAAATGCGAACAAGCCTGAATGGTCCCCAGGACAATATGCAACTGAAAACTCACACCCCAGAAGTGACTCGAACCCATACTCCTAGGAGCAACGCAACTGGTATGTACAAGACGCCTTAATCCACTTGACCATCACGACCGGACAAAATGAGGTGATAGCCGAGGCTATTTGAACCACCCCACCGCCGGCACTCGGATAGTAATCTTGGGCATAGCATTTTACCAAATCACCTCATTCTTTGGGGCACACGTGAGGAACACAAATGCGAACAAGCCTGAATGGTCCCCAGGACAATATGCAACTGAAAACTCACACCCCAGAAGTGACTCGAACCCATACTCCCAGGAGCAACGCAACTGGTATGTACAAGACGCCTTAATCCACTTGACCATCACGACCGGACAAAATGAGGTGATAGCCGAGGCTATTTGAACCATCCCACCGCCAGCACTCGGATAGTAATCTTGGGCATAGCATTTTACCAAATCACCTCATTCTTTGGGGCACACGTGAGGAACACAAATGCGAACAAGCCTGAATGGTCCCCAGGACAATATGCAACTGAAAACTCACACCCCAGAAGTGACTCGAACCCATACTCCCAGGAGCAACGCAACTGGTATGTACAAGACGCCTTAATCCACTTGACCATCACGACCGGACAAAATGAGGTGATAGCCGAGGCTATTTGAACCACCCCACCGCCGGCACTCGGATAGTAATCTTGGGCATAGCATTTTACCAAATCACCTCATTCTTTGGGGCACACGTGAGGAACACAAATGCGAACAAGCCTGAATGGTCCCCAGGACAATATGCAACTGAAAACTCACACCCCAGAAGTGACTCGAACCCATACTCTCAGGAGCAACGCAACTGGTATGTACAAGACACCTTAATCCACTTGACCATCACGACCGGACAAAATGAGGTGATAGCCGAGGTTATTTGAACCACCCCACCGCCGGCACTAGGATAGTAATCTAAGTAATAATGAGAAGTAATTAGTCACTTCTGGGGTGACCTACTATGCAAGGCCCGATTTGCCTAATAAGCCAAGTTTTCATGAATTAATTGTTTTTCGACTACCTAACCTACCTAACCTAACCTAACCTAACTTTTTCGGCTACCTAACCAAACCTAACCTATAAAGATAGGTTAGGTTAGGTTAGGTAGGGTTGGTTAGGTTCGGTCATATATCTACGTTAATTTTAACTCCAATAAAAAAAAAATTGACCTCATACATAATGAAATGGGTAGCTTTATCATTTCATAAGAAAAAAATTAGAAAAAATATATTAATTCAGGAAAACTTGGCTTATTAGGCAAATCGGGCCTTGAATAGTAGGCCAAAAAGTGAGTTCTGGCTACTAGGTACGACATATATATATATATATATATATATATATATATATATATATATATATATATATATATATATATATATATATATATATATATATATATGTATATATATGCACAGACTACCCTATTCCAGTAGCTGAAGTTTATAACTTTTTAGACACTCAACCCACCAGGGGACTCGAACACTGGCCACCAAGGTGGCAGTTGCATGCTGTATCCACTACGCTATACTTCAAAGCCATAAGAGAGGTAGGAATTCTGGGGTATTTAACCAACCAGAATTCCAATCCTCTCCCAGGCGATGAGATAGTGTGGGACCTCGGATGCTCTTTCATCGGTTCCTGTTATATGGGAAAACTCAGTGCCAAATGCTTAATGCACAGACTACCCTATTCCAGTAGCTGAAGTTTATAACTTTTTAGACACTCAACCCACCAGGGGACTCGAACACTGGCCAACAAGGTGGCAGTTGCATGCTGTATCCACTACGCTATACTTCAAAGCCATAAGAGAGGTAGGAATTCTGGGGTATTTAACCAACCAGAATTCCAATCCTCTCCCAGGCGATGAGATAGTGTGGGACCTCGGATGCTCTTTCATCGGTTCCTGTTATATGGGAAAACTCAGTGCCAAATGCTTAATGCACAGACTACCCTATTCCAGTAGCTGAAGTTTATAACTTTTTAGACACTCAACCCACCAGGGGACTCGAACACTGGCCAACAAAGTGGCAGTTGCATGCTGTATCCACTACGCTATACTTCAAAGCCATAAGAGAGGTAGGAATTCTGGGGTATTTAACCAACCAGAATTCCAATCCTCTCCCAGGCGATGAGATAGTGTGGGACCTCGGATGCTCTTTCATCGGTTCCTGTTATATGGGAAAACTCAGTGCCAAATGCTTAATGCACAGACTACCCTATTCCAGTAGCTGAAGTTTATAACTTTTTAGACACTCAACCCACCAGGGGACTCGAACACTGGCCAACAAGGTGGCAGTTGCATGCTGTATCCACTACGCTATACTTCAAAGCCATAAGAGAGGTAGGAATTCTGGGGTATTTAACCAACCAGAATTCCAATCCTCTCCCAGGCGATGAGATAGTGTGGGACCTCGGATGCTCTTTCATCGGTTCCTGTTATATGGGAAAACTCAGTGCCAAATGCTTAATGCACAGACTACCCTATTCCAGTAGCTGAAGTTTATAACTTTTTAGACACTCAACCCACCAGGGGACTCGAACACTGGCCAACAAGGTGGCAGTTGCATGCTGTATCCACTACGCTATACTTCAAAGCCATAAGAGAGGTAGGAATTCTGGGGTATTTAACCAACCAGAATTCCAATCCTCTCCCAGGCGATGAGATAGTGTGGGACCTCGGATGCTCTTTCATCGGTTCCTGTTATATGGGAAAACTCAGTGCCAAATGCTTAATGCACAGACTACCCTATTCCAGTAGCTGAAGTTTATAACTTTTTAGACACTCAACCCACCAGGGGACTCGAACACTGGCCAACAAGGTGGCAGTTGCATGCTGTATCCACTACGCTATACTTCAAAGCCATAAGAGAGGTAGGAATTCTGGGGTATTTAACCAACCAGAATTCCAATCCTCTCCCAGGCGATGAGATAGTGTGGGACCTCGGATGCTCTTTCATCGGTTCCTGTTATATGGGAAAACTCAGTGCCAAATGCTTAATGCACAGACTACCCTATTCCAGTAGCTGAAGTTTATAACTTTTTAGACACTCAACCCACCAGGGGACTCGAACACTGGCCAACAAGGTGGCAGTTGCATGCTGTATCCACTACGCTATACTTCAAAGCCATAAGAGAGGTAGGAATTCTGGGGTATTTAACCAACCAGAATTCCAATCCTCTCCCAGGCGATGAGATAGTGTGGGACCTCGGATGCTCTTTCATCGGTTCCTGTTATATGGGAAAACTCAGTGCCAAATGCTTAATGCACAGACTACCCTATTCCAGTAGCTGAAGTTTATAACTTTTTAGACACTCAACCCACCAGGGGACTCGAACACTGGCCAACAAGGTGGCAGTTGCATGCTGTATCCACTACGCTATACTTCAAAGCCATAAGAGAGGTAGGAATTCTGGGGTATTTAACCAACCAGAATTCCAATCCTCTCCCAGGCGATGAGATAGTGTGGGACCTCGGATGCTCTTTCATCGGTTCCTGTTATATGGGAAAACTCAGTGCCAAATGCTTAATGCACAGACTACCCTATTCCAGTAGCTGAAGTTTATAACTTTTTAGACACTCAACCCACCAGGGGACTCGAACACTGGCCAACAAGGTGGCAGTTGCATGCTGTATCCACTACGCTATACTTCAAAGCCATAAGAGAGGTAGGAATTCTGGGGTATTTAACCAACCAGAATTCCAATCCTCTCCCAGGCGATGAGATAGTGTGGGACCTCGGATGCTCTTTCATCGGTTCCTGTTATATGGGAAAACTCAGTGCCAAATGCTTAATGCACAGACTACCCTATTCCAGTAGCTGAAGTTTATAACTTTTTAGACACTCAACCCACCAGGGGACTCGAACACTGGCCAACAAGGTGGCAGTTGCATGCTGTATCCACTACGCTATACTTCAAAGCCATAAGAGAGGTAGGAATTCTGGGGTATTTAACCAACCAGAATTCCAATCCTCTCCCAGGCGATGAGATAGTGTGGGACCTCGGATGCTCTTTCATCGGTTCCTGTTATATGGGAAAACTCAGTGCCAAATGCTTAATGCACAGACTACCCTATTCCAGTAGCTGAAGTTTATAACTTTTTAGACACTCAACCCACCAGGGGACTCGAACACTGGCCAACAAGGTGGCAGTTGCATGCTGTATCCACTACGCTATACTTCAAAGCCATAAGAGAGGTAGGAATTCTGGGGTATTTAACCAACCAGAATTCCAATCCTCTCCCAGGCGATGAGATAGTGTGGGACCTCGGATGCTCTTTCATCGGTTCCTGTTATATGGGAAAACTCAGTGCCAAATGCTTAATGCACAGACTACCCTATTCCAGTAGCTGAAGTTTATAACTTTTTAGACACTCAACCCACCAGGGGACTCGAACACTGGCCAACAAGGTGGCAGTTGCATGCTGTATCCACTACGCTATACTTCAAAGCCATAAGAGAGGTAGGAATTCTGGGGTATTTAACCAACCAGAATTCCAATCCTCTCCCAGGCGATGAGATAGTGTGGGACCTCGGATGCTCTTTCATCGGTTCCTGTTATATGGGAAAACTCAGTGCCAAATGCTTAATGCACAGACTACCCTATTCCAGTAGCTGAAGTTTATAACTTTTTAGACACTCAACCCACCAGGGGACTCGAACACTGGCCAACAAGGTGGCAGTTGCATGCTGTATCCACTACGCTATACTTCAAAGCCATAAGAGAGGTAGGAATTCTGGGGTATTTAACCAACCAGAATTCCAATCCTCTCCCAGGCGATGAGATAGTGTGGGACCTCGGATGCTCTTTCATCGGTTCCTGTTATATGGGAAAACTCAGTGCCAAATGCTTAATGCACAGACTACCCTATTCCAGTAGCTGAAGTTTATAACTTTTTAGACACTCAACCCACCAGGGGACTCGAACACTGGCCAACAAGGTGGCAGTTGCATGCTGTATCCACTACGCTATACTTCAAAGCCATAAGAGAGGTAGGAATTCTGGGGTATTTAACCAACCAGAATTCCAATCCTCTCCCAGGCGATGAGATAGTGTGGGACCTCGGATGCTCTTTCATCGGTTCCTGTTATATGGGAAAACTCAGTGCCAAATGCTTAATGCACAGACTACCCTATTCCAGTAGCTGAAGTTTATAACTTTTTAGACACTCAACCCACCAGGGGACTCGAACACTGGCCAACAAAGTGGCAGTTGCATGCTGTATCCACTACGCTATACTTCAAAGCCATAAGAGAGGTAGGAATTCTGGGGTATTTAACCAACCAGAATTCCAATCCTCTCCCAGGCGATGAGATAGTGTGGGACCTCGGATGCTCTTTCATCGGTTCCTGTTATATGGGAAAACTCAGTGCCAAATGCTTAATGCACAGACTACCCTATTCCAGTAGCTGAAGTTTATAACTTTTTAGACACTCAACCCACCAGGGGACTCGAACACTGGCCAACAAGGTGGCAGTTGCATGCTGTATCCACTACGCTATACTTCAAAGCCATAAGAGAGGTAGGAATTCTGGGGTATTTAACCAACCAGAATTCCAATCCTCTCCCAGGCGATGAGATAGTGTGGGACCTCGGATGCTCTTTCATCGGTTCCTGTTATATGGGAAAACTCAGTGCCAAATGCTTAATGCACAGACTACCCTATTCCAGTAGCTGAAGTTTATAACTTTTTAGACACTCAACCCACCAGGGGACTCGAACACTGGCCAACAAGGTGGCAGTTGCATGCTGTATCCACTACGCTATACTTCAAAGCCATAAGAGAGGTAGGAATTCTGGGGTATTTAACCAACCAGAATTCCAATCCTCTCCCAGGCGATGAGATAGTGTGGGACCTCGGATGCTCTTTCATCGGTTCCTGTTATATGGGAAAACTCAGTGCCAAATGCTTAATGCACAGACTACCCTATTCCAGTAGCTGAAGTTTATAACTTTTTAGACACTCAACCCACCAGGGGACTCGAACACTGGCCAACAAGGTGGCAGTTGCATGCTGTATCCACTACGCTATACTTCAAAGCCGTAAGAGAGGTAGGAATTCTGGGGTATTTAACCAACCAGAATTCCAATCCTCTCCCAGGCGATGAGATAGTGTGGGACCTCGGATGCTCTTTCATCGGTTCCTGTTATATGGGAAAACTCAGTGCCAAATGCTTAATGCACAGACTACCCTATTCCAGTAGCTGAAGTTTATAACTTTTTAGACACTCAACCCACCAGGGGACTCGAACACTGGCCAACAAGGTGGCAGTTGCATGCTGTATCCACTACGCTATACTTCAAAGCCATAAGAGAGGTAGGAATTCTGGGGTATTTAACCAACCAGAATTCCAATCCTCTCCCAGGCGATGAGATAGTGTGGGACCTCGGATGCTCTTTCATCGGTTCCTGTTATATGGGAAAACTCAGTGCCAAATGCTTAATGCACAGACTACCCTATTCCAGTAGCTGAAGTTTATAACTTTTTAGACACTCAACCCACCAGGGGACTCGAACACTGGCCAACAAGGTGGCAGTTGCATGCTGTATCCACTACGCTATACTTCAAAGCCGTAAGAGAGGTAGGAATTCTGGGGTATTTAACCAACCAGAATTCCAATCCTCTCCCAGGCGATGAGATAGTGTGGGACCTCGGATGCTCTTTCATCGGTTCCTGTTATATGGGAAAACTCAGTGCCAAATGCTTAATGCACAGACTACCCTATTCCAGTAGCTGAAGTTTATAACTTTTTAGACACTCAACCCACCAGGGGACTCGAACACTGGCCAACAAGGTGGCAGTTGCATGCTGTATCCACTACGCTATACTTCAAAGCCATAAGAGAGGTAGGAATTCTGGGGTATTTAACCAACCAGAATTCCAATCCTCTCCCAGGCGATGAGATAGTGTGGGACCTCGGATGCTCTTTCATCGGTTCCTGTTATATGGGAAAACTCAGTGCCAAATGCTTAATGCACAGACTACCCTATTCCAGTAGCTGAAGTTTATAACTTTTTAGACACTCAACCCACCAGGGGACTCGAACACTGGCCAACAAGGTGGCAGTTGCATGCTGTATCCACTACGCTATACTTCAAAGCCATAAGAGAGGTAGGAATTCTGGGGTATTTAACCAACCAGAATTCCAATCCTCTCCCAGGCGATGAGATAGTGTGGGACCTCGGATGCTCTTTCATCGGTTCCTGTTTTATGGGAAAACTCAGTGCCAAATGCTTAATGCACAGACTACCCTATTCCAGTAGCTGAAGTTTATAACTTTTTAGACACTCAACCCACCAGGGGACTCGAACACTGGCCAACAAGGTGGCAGTTGCATGCTGTATCCACTACGCTATACTTCAAAGCCATAAGAGAGGTAGGAATTCTGGGGTATTTAACCAACCAGAATTCCAATCCTCTCCCAGGCGATGAGATAGTGTGGGACCTCGGATGCTCTTTCATCGGTTCCTGTTATATGGGAAAACTCAGTGCCAAATGCTTAATGCACAGACTACCCTATTCCAGTAGCTGAAGTTTATAACTTTTTAGACACTCAACCCACCAGGGGACTCGAACACTGGCCAACAAGGTGGCAGTTGCATGCTGTATCCACTACGCTATACTTCAAAGCCATAAGAGAGGTAGGAATTCTGGGGTATTTAACCAACCAGAATTCCAATCCTCTCCCAGGCGATGAGATAGTGTGGGACCTCGGATGCTCTTTCATCGGTTCCTGTTATATGGGAAAACTCAGTGCCAAATGCTTAATGCACAGACTACCCTATTCCAGTAGCTGAAGTTTATAACTTTTTAGACACTCAACCCACCAGGGGACTCGAACACTGGCCAACAAGGTGGCAGTTGCATGCTGTATCCACTACGCTATACTTCAAAGCCATAAGAGAGGTAGGAATTCTGGGGTATTTAACCAACCAGAATTCCAATCCTCTCCCAGGCGATGAGATAGTGTGGGACCTCGGAAGCTCTTTCATCGGTTCCTGTTATATGGGAAAACTCAGTGCCAAATGCTTAATGCACAGACTACCCTATTCCAGTAGCTGAAGTTTATAACTTTTTAGACACTCAACCCACCAGGGGACTCGAACACTGGCCAACAAGGTGGCAGTTGCATGCTGTATCCACTACGCTATACTTCAAAGCCATAAGAGAGGTAGGAATTCTGGGGTATTTAACCAACCAGAATTCCAATCCTCTCCCAGGCGATGAGATAGTGTGGGACCTCGGATGCTCTTTCATCGGTTCCTGTTATATGGGAAAACTCAGTGCCAAATGCTTAATGCACAGACTACCCTATTCCAGTAGCTGAAGTTTATAACTTTTTAGACACTCAACCCACCAGGGGACTCGAACACTGGCCAACAAGGTGGCAGTTGCATGCTGTATCCACTACGCTATACTTCAAAGCCATAAGAGAGGTAGGAATTCTGGGGTATTTAACCAACCAGAATTCCAATCCTCTCCCAGGCGATGAGATAGTGTGGGACCTCGGATGCTCTTTCATCGGTTCCTGTTATATGGGAAAACTCAGTGCCAAATGCTTAATGCACAGACTACCCTATTCCAGTAGCTGAAGTTTATAACTTTTTAGACACTCAACCCACCAGGGGACTCGAACACTGGCCAACAAGGTGGCAGTTGCATGCTGTATCCACTACGCTATACTTCAAAGCCATAAGAGAGGTAGGAATTCTGGGGTATTTAACCAACCAGAATTCCAATCCTCTCCCAGGCGATGAGATAGTGTGGGACCTCGGATGCTCTTTCATCGGTTCCTGTTATATGGGAAAACTCAGTGCCAAATGCTTAATGCACAGACTACCCTATTCCAGTAGCTGAAGTTTATAACTTTTTAGACACTCAACCCACCAGGGGACTCGAACACTGGCCAACAAGGTGGCAGTTGCATGCTGTATCCACTACGCTATACTTCAAACCCATAAGAGAGGTAGGAATTCTGGGGTATTTAACCAACCAGAATTCCAATCCTCTCCCAGGCGATGAGATAGTGTGGGACCTCGGATGCTCTTTCATCGGTTCCTGTTATATGGGAAAACTCAGTGCCAAATGCTTAATGCACAGACTACCCTATTCCAGTAGCTGAAGTTTATAACTTTTTAGACACTCAACCCACCAGGGGACTCGAACACTGGCCACCAAGGTGGCAGTTGCATGCTGTATCCACTACGCTATACTTCAAAGCCATAAGAGAGGTAGGAATTCTGGGGTATTTAACCAACCAGAATTCCAATCCTCTCCCAGGCGATGAGATAGTGTGGGACCTCGGATGCTCTTTCATCGGTTCCTGTTATATGGGAAAACTCATTATATGTGCATTAAGCATTTGGCACTGAGTTTTCCCATATAACAGGAACCGATGAAAGAGCATCCGAGGTCCCACACTATCTCATCGCCTGGGAGAGGATTGGAATTCTGGTTGGTTAAATACCCCAGAATTCCTACCTCTCTTATGGCTTTGAAGTATAGCGTAGTGGATACAGCATGCAACTGCCACCTTGTTGGCCAGTGTTCGAGTCCCCTGGTGGGTTGAGTGTCTAAAAAGTTATAAACTTCAGCTACTGGAATAGGGTAGTCTGTGCATTAAGCATTTGGCACTGAGTTTTCCCATATAACAGGAACCGATGAAAGAGCATCCGAGGTCCCACACTATCTCATCGCCTGGGAGAGGATTGGAATTCTGGTTGGTTAAATACCCCAGAATTCCTACCTCTCTTATGGCTTTGAAGTATAGCGTAGTGGATACAGCATGCAACTGCCACCTTGTTGGCCAGTGTTCGAGTCCCCTGGTGGGTTGAGTGTCTAAAAAGTTATAAACTTCAGCTACTGGAATAGGGTAGTCTGTGCATTAAGCTTTTGGCACTGAGTTTTCCCATATAACAGGAACCGATGAAAGAGCATCCGAGGTCCCACACTATCTCATCGCCTGGGAGAGGATTGGAATTCTGGTTGGATAAATACCCCAGAATTCCTACCTCTCTTATGGCTTTGAAGTATAGCGTAGTGGATACAGCATGCAACTGCCACCTTGTTGGCCAGTGTTCGAGTCCCCTGGTGGGTTGAGTGTCTAAAAAGTTATAAACTTCAGCTACTGGAATAGGGTAGTCTGTGCATTAAGCATTTGGCACTGAGTTTTCCCATATAACAGGAACCGATGAAAGAGCATCCGAGGTCCCACACTATCTCATCGCCTGGGAGAGGATTGGAATTCTGGTTGGTTAAATACCCCAGAATTCCTACCTCTCTTATGGCTTTGAAGTATAGCGTAGTGGATACAGCATGCAACTGCCACCTTGTTGGCCAGTGTTCGAGTCCCCTGGTGGGTTGAGTGTCTAAAAAGTTATAAACTTCAGCTACTGGAATAGGGTAGTCTGTGCATTAAGCATTTGGCACTGAGTTTTCCCATATAACAGGAACCGATGAAAGAGCATCCGAGGTCCCACACTATCTCATCGCCTGGGAGAGGATTGGAATTCTGGTTGGTTAAATACCCCAGAATTCCTACCTCTCTTATGGCTTTGAAGTATAGCGTAGTGGATACAGCATGCAACTGCCACCTTGTTGGCCAGTGTTCGAGTCCCCTGGTGGGTTGAGTGTCTAAAAAGTTATAAACTTCAGCTACTGGAATAGGGTAGTCTGTGCATTAAGCATTTGGCACTGAGTTTTCCCATATAACAGGAACCGATGAAAGAGCATCCAAGGTCACACACTATCTCATCGCCTGGGAGAGGATTGGAATTCTGGTTGGTTAAATACCCCAGAATTCCTACCTCTCTTATGGCTTTGAAGTATAGCGTAGTGGATACAGCATGCAACTGCCACCTTGTTGGCCAGTGTTCGAGTCCCCTGGTGGGTTGAGTGTCTAAAAAGTTATAAACTTCAGCTACTGGAATAGGGTAGTCTGTGCATTAAGCATTTGGCACTGAGTTTTCCCATATAACAGGAACCGATGAAAGAGCATCCGAGGTCCCACACTATCTCATCGCCTGGGAGAGGATTGGAATTCTGGTTGGTTAAATACCCCAGAATTCCTACCTCTCTTATGGCTTTGAAGTATAGCGTAGTGGATACAGCATGCAACTGCCACCTTGTTGGCCAGTGTTCGAGTCCCCTGGTGGGTTGAGTGTCTAAAAAGTTATAAACTTCAGCTACTGGAATAGGGTAGTCTGTGCATTAAGCATTTGGCACTGAGTTTTCCCATATAACAGGAACCGATGAAAGAGCATCCGAGGTCCCACACTATCTCATCGCCTGGGAGAGGATTGGAATTCTGGTTGGTTAAATACCCCAGAATTCCTACCTCTCTTATGGCTTTGAAGTATAGCGTAGTGGATACAGCATGCAACTGCCACCTTGTTGGCCAGTGTTCGAGTCCCCTGGTGGGTAGAGTGTCTAAAAAGTTATAAACTTCAGCTACTGGAATAGGGTAGTCTGTGCATTAAGCATTTGGCACTGAGTTTTCCCATATAACAGGAACCGATGAAAGAGCATCCGAGGTCCCACACTATCTCATCGCCTGGGAGAGGATTGGAATTCTGGTTGGTTAAATACCCCAGAATTCCTACCTCTCTTATGGCTTTGAAGTATAGCGTAGTGGATACAGCATGCAACTGCCACCTTGTTGGCCAGTGTTCGAGTCCCCTGGTGGGTTGAGTGTCTAAAAAGTTATAAACTTCAGCTACTGGAATAGGGTAGTCTGTGCATTAAGCATTTGGCACTGAGTTTTCCCATATAACAGGAACCGATGAAAGAGCATCCGAGGTCCCACACTATCTCATCGCCTGGGAGAGGATTGGAATTCTGGTTGGTTAAATACCCCAGAATTCCTACCTCTCTTATGGCTTTGAAGTATAGCGTAGTGGATACAGCATGCAACTGCCACCTTGTTGGCCAGTGTTCGAGTCCCCTGGTGGGTTGAGTGTCTAAAAAGTTATAAACTTCAGCTACTGGAATAGGGTAGTCTGTGCATTAAGCATTTGGCACTGAGTTTTCCCATATATCAGGAACCGATGAAAGAGCATCCGAGGTACCACACTATCTCATCGCCTGGGAGAGGATTGGAATTCTGGTTGGTTAAATACCCCAGAATTCCTACCTCTCTTATGGCTTTGAAGTATAGCGTAGTGGATACAGCATGCAACTGCCACCTTGTTGGCCAGTGTTCGAGTCCCCTAGTGGGTTGAGTGTCTAAAAAGTTATAAACTTCAGCTACTGGAATAGGGTAGTCTGTGCATTAAGCATTTGGCACTGAGTTTTCCCATATAACAGGAACCGATGAAAGAGCATCCGAGGTCCCACACTATCTCATCGCCTGGGAGAGGATTGGAATTCTGGTTGGTTAAATACCCCAGAATTCCTACCTCTCTTATGGCTTTGAAGTATAGCGTAGTGGATACAGCATGCAACTGCCACCTTGTTGGCCAGTGTTCGAGTCCCCTGGTGGGTTGAGTGTCTAAAAAGTTATAAACTTCAGCTACTGGAATAGGGTAGTCTGTGCATTAAGCATTTGGCACTGAGTTTTCCCATGTAACAGGAACCGATGAAAGAGCATCCGAGGTCCCACACTATCTCATCGCCTGGGAGAGGATTGGAATTCTGGTTGGTTAAATACCCCAGAATTCCTACCTCTCTTATGGCTTTGAAGTATAGCGTAGTGGATACAGCATGCAACTGCCACCTTGTTGGCCAGTGTTCGAGTCCCCTGGTGGGTTGAGTGTCTAAAAAGTTATAAACTTCAGCTACTGGAATAGGGTAGTCTGTGCATTAAGCATTTGGCACTGAGTTTTCCCATATAACAGGAACCGATGAAAGAGCATCCGAGGTCCCACACTATCTCATCGCCTGGGAGAGGATTGGAATTCTGGTTGGTTAAATACCCCAGAATTCCTACCTCTCTTATGGCTTTGAAGTATAGCGTAGTGGATACAGCATGCAACTGCCACCTTGTTGGCCAGTGTTCGAGTCCCCTGGTGGGTTGAGTGTCTAAAAAGTTATAAACTTCAGCTACTGGAATAGGGTAGTCTGTGCATTAAGCATTTGGCACTGAGTTTTCCCATATAACAGGAACCGATGAAAGAGCATCCGAGGTCCCACACTATCTCATCGCCTGGGAGAGGATTGGAATTCTGGTTGGTTAAATACCCCAGAATTCCTACCTCTCTTATGGCTTTGAAGTATAGCGTAGTGGATACAGCATGCAACTGCCACCTTGTTGGCCAGTGTTCGAGTCCCCTGGTGGGTTGAGTGTCTAAAAAGTTATAAACTTCAGCTACTGGAATAGGGTAGTCTGTGCATTAAGCATTTGGCACTGAGTTTTCCCATATAACAGGAACCGATGAAAGAGCATCCGAGGTCCCACACTATCTCATCGCCTGGGAGAGGATTGGAATTCTGGTTGGTTAAATACCCCAGAATTCCTACCTCTCTTATGGCTTTGAAGTATAGCGTAGTGGATACAGCATGCAACTGCGACCTTGTTGGCCAGTGTTCGAGTCCCCTGGTGGGTTGAGTGTCTAAAAAGTTATAAACTTCAGCTACTGGAATAGGGTAGTCTGTGCATTAAGCATTTGGCACTGAGTTTTCCCATATAACAGGAACCGATGAAAGAGCATCCGAGGTCCCACACTATCTCATCGCCTGGGAGAGGATTGGAATTCTGGTTGGTTAAATACCCCAGAATTCCTACCTCTCTTATGGCTTTGAAGTATAGCGTAGTGGATACAGCATGCAACTGCCACCTTGTTGGCCAGTGTTCGAGTCCCCTGGTGTGTTGAGTGTCTAAAAAGTTATAAACTTCAGCTACTGGAATAGGGTAGTCTGTGCATTAAGCATTTGGCACTGAGTTTTCCCATATAACAGGAACCGATGAAAGAGCATCCGAGGTCCCACACTATCTCATCGCCTGGGAGAGGATTGGAATTCTGGTTGGTTAAATACCCCAGAATTCCTACCTCTCTTATGGCTTTGAAGTATAGCGTAGTGGATACAGCATGCAACTGCCACCTTGTTGGCCAGTGTTCGAGTCCCCTGGTGGGTTGAGTGTCTAAAAAGTTATATGTATATATATATATATTGTACCTAGTAGCCAGAACGCACTTCTCAGCCTACTATGCAAGGCCCGATTTGCCTAATAAGCCAAGTTTTCATGAATTAATATATTTTCTAAAAAAATTTCTTGTGAAATGATAAAGCTACCCATTTCATTATGTATGAGGTCAATTTTTTTTATTGGAGTTAAAATTAACGTAGATATATGACCGAACCTAACCAACCCTACCTAACCTAACCTAACCTATCTTTGCAGGTTAGGTTAGGTAAGGTGTCCGAAAAACTTAGGTTAGGTTACGTTAGGTAGGTTAGGTAGTCGAAAAATATTTAATTCATGAAAATTTGGCTTATTAGGCAAATCGGACCTTGCATAGTAGGCTGAGAATTGCGTTCTGGCTACTAGGTACGACATATATATAAATATATATATATATATATATATATATATATATATATATATATATATATATATATATATATATATATATATATGTCGTACCTAGTAGCCAGAACGCACTTCTCGGCCTACTCTACTATGCAAGGCTCGATTTGCCTAATAGGCCAAGTTTTCCTGAATTAATATATCTTCTCGAATTTTTTTCTTATGAAATGATAAAGCTACCCTTTTCATTATGTATGAGGTCAATTTTTTTTTATTTAAGTTAAAATTAACGTAGATAAATGACCGAACCTAACCAACCCTACCTAACCTAACCTAACCTATCTTTATAGGTTAGGTTAGGTTAGGTAGACGAAAAAGTTAGGTTAGGTTAGGTAGGTTAGGTAGTCGAAAAACAACTATTTCATGAAACTTGGCTTATTAGGCAAATCTGGCCTTGCATAGTAGGCTGAGAAGTGCGTTCTGGCTATTAGGTACGACATATATATATATATATATATATATATATATATATATATAAAGCTACCCTTTTCACTATGTATGAGGTCAATTTTTTTTTATTGGAGTTAAAATTAACGTAGATATATGACCGAACCTAACCAACCCTACCTAACCTAACCTAACCTACATATATAGGTAAGGTTAGGTTAGGTAGCCAAAAAAAGCTAGGTTAGGTTAGGTTAGGTAGGTTAGGTAGACGAAAAAACATTAATTCATGAAAACTTGGCTTATTATGCAAATCGGGCCTTGCATAGTAGGCTGAGAAGTGAGTTCTGGCTACTAGGTACGACATATATATATATATAACTGAAAACTCACACCCCAGAAGTGACTCGAACCCATACTCCCACAACTGGTATGTACAGGGACGCCTTAATCCGCTTGACCATCACGACCGGACATAAGGAAGTGATAGCCGAGGCTATATGAACCACTTCCCCGCCGGCACTCGGATGGTAATCTTGGGCATAGCATTTTATCAAATCACCTCATTCTTTGGGGCACACGTGAGGAACACAAATGCAAACAAGCCTGAATGGTCCCCAGGACTATATACAACTGAAAACTCACACCCCAGAAGTGACTCGAACCCATACTCCCACAACTGGTATGTACAGGGACGCCTTAATCCGCTTGACCATCACGACCGGACATAAGGAAGTGATAGCCGAGGCTATATGAACCACTTCCCCGCCGGCACTCGGATGGTAATCTTGGGCATAGCATTTTATCAAATCACCTCATTCTTTGGGGCACACGTGAGGAACACAAATGCAAACAAGCCTGAATGGTCCCCAGGACTATATACAACTGAAAACTCACACCCCAGAAGTGACTCGAACCCATACTCCCACAACTGGTATGTACAGGGACGCCTTAATCCGCTTGACCATCACGACCGGACATAAGGAAGTGATAGCCGAGGCTATATGAACCACTTCCCCGCCGGCACTCGGATGGTAATCTTGGGCATAGCATTTTATCAAATCACCTCATTCTTTGGGGCACACGTGAGGAACACAAATGCAAACAAGCCTGAATGGTCCCCAGGACTATATACAACTGAAAACTCACACCCCAGAAGTGACTCGAACCCATACTCCCACAACTGGTATGTACAGGGACGCCTTAATCCGCTTGACCATCACGACCGGACATAAGGAAGTGATAGCCGAGGCTATATGAACCACTTCCCCGCCGGCACTCGGATGGTAATCTTGGGCATAGCATTTTATCAAATCACCTCATTCTTTGGGGCACACGTGAGGAACACAAATGCAAACAAGCCTGAATGGTCCCCAGGACTATATACAACTGAAAACTCACACCCCAGAAGTGACTCGAACCCATACTCCCACAACTGGTATGTACAGGGACGCCATAATCCGCTTGACCATCACGACCGGACATAAGGAAGTGATAGCCGAGGCTATATGAACCACTTCCCCGCCGGCACTCGGATGGTAATCTTGGGCATAGCATTTTATCAAATCACCTCATTCTTTGGGGCACACGTGAGGAACACAAATGCAAACAAGCCTGAATGGTCCCCAGGACTATATACAACTGAAAACTCACACCCCAGAAGTGACTCGAACCCATACTCCCACAACTGGTATGTACAGGGACGCCTTAATCCGCTTGACCATCACGACCGGACATAAGGAAATGCTATGCCCAAGATTACCATCCGAGTGCCGGCGGGGAAGTGGTTCATATAGCCTCGGCTATCACTTCCTTATGTCCGGTCGTGATGGTCAAGCGGATTAAGGCGTCCCTGTACATACCAGTTGTGGGAGTATGGGTTCGAGTCACTTCTGGGGTGTGAGTTTTCAGTTGTATATAGTCCTGGGGACCATTCAGGCTTGTTTGCATTTGTGTTCCTCACGTGTGCCCCAAAGAATGAGGTGATTTGATAAAATGCTATGCCCAAGATTACCATCCGAGTGCCGGCGGGGAAGTGGTTCATATAGCCTCGGCTATCACTTCCTTATGTCCGGTCGTGATGGTCAAGCGGATTAAGGCGTCCCTGTACATACCAGTTGTGGGAGTATGGGTTCGAGTCACTTCTGGGGTGTGAGTTTTCAGTTGTATATAGTCCTGGGGACCATTCAGGCTTGTTTGCATTTGTGTTCCTCACGTGTGCCCCAAAGAATGAGGTGATTTGATAAAATGCTATGCCCAAGATTACCATCCGAGTGCCGGCGGGGAAGTGGTTCATATAGCCTCGGCTATCACTTCCTTATGTCCGGTCGTGATGGTCAAGCGGATTAAGGCGTCCCTGTACATACCAGTTGTGGGAGTATGGGTTCGAGTCACTTCTGGGGTGTGAGTTTTCAGTTGTATATAGTCCTGGGGACCATTCAGGCTTGTTTGCATTTGTGTTCCTCACGTGTGCCCCAAAGAATGAGGTGATTTGATAAAATGCTATGCCCAAGATTACCATCCGAGTGCCGGCGGGGAAGTGGTTCATATAGCCTCGGCTATCACTTCCTTATGTCCGGTCGTGATGGTCAAGCGGATTAAGGCGTCCCTGTACATACCAGTTGTGGGAGTATGGGTTCGAGTCACTTCTGGGGTGTGAGTTTTCAGTTGTATATAGTCCTGGGGACCATTCAGGCTTGTTTGCATTTGTGTTCCTCACGTGTGCCCCAAAGAATGAGGTGATTTGATAAAATGCTATGCCCAAGATTACCATCCGAGTGCCGGCGGGGAAGTGGTTCATATAGCCTCGGCTATCACTTCCTTATGTCCGGTCGTGATGGTCAAGCGGATTAAGGCGTCCCTGTACATACCAGTTGTGGGAGTATGGGTTCGAGTCACTTCTGGGGTGTGAGTTTTCAGTTGTATATAGTCCTGGGGACCATTCAGGCTTGTTTGCATTTGTGTTCCTCACGTGTGCCCCAAAGAATGAGGTGATTTGATAAAATGCTATGCCCAAGATTACCATCCGAGTGCCGGCGGGGAAGTGGTTCATATAGCCTCGGCTATCACTTCCTTATGTCCGGTCGTGATGGTCAAGCGGATTAAGGCGTCCCTGTACATACCAGTTGTGGGAGTATGGGTTCGAGTCACTTCTGGGGTGTGAGTTTTCAGTTGTATATAGTCCTGGGGACCATTCAGGCTTGTTTGCATTTGTGTTCCTCACGTGTGCCCCAAAGAATGAGGTGATTTGATAAAATGCTATGCCCAAGATTACCATCCGAGTGCCGGCGGGGAAGTGGTTCATATAGCCTCGGCTATCACTTCCTTATGTCCGGTCGTGATGGTCAAGCGGATTAAGGCGTCCCTGTACATACCAGTTGTGGGAGTATGGGTTCGAGTCACTTCTGGGGTGTGAGTTTTCAGTTGTATATAGTCCTGGGGACCATTCAGGCTTGTTTGCATTTGTGTTCCTCACGTGTGCCCCAAAGAATGAGGTGATTTGATAAAATGCTATGCCCAAGATTACCATCCGAGTGCCGGCGGGGAAGTGGTTCATATAGCCTCGGCTATCACTTCCTTATGTCCGGTCGTGATGGTCAAGCGGATTAAGGCGTCCCTGTACATACCAGTTGTGGGAGTATGGGTTCGAGTCACTTCTGGGGTGTGAGTTTTCAGTTGTATATAGTCCTGGGGACCATTCAGGCTTGTTTGCATTTGTGTTCCTCACGTGTGCCCCAAAGAATGAGGTGATTTGATAAAATGCTATGCCCAAGATTACCATCCGAGTGCCGGCGGGGAAGTGGTTCATATAGCCTCGGCTATCACTTCCTTATGTCCGGTCGTGATGGTCAAGCGGATTAAGGCGTCCCTGTACATACCAGTTGTGGGAGTATGGGTTCGAGTCACTTCTGGGGTGTGAGTTTTCAGTTGTATATAGTCCTGGGGACCATTCAGGCTTGTTTGCATTTGTGTTCCTCACGTGTGCCCCAAAGAATGAGGTGATTTGATAAAATGCTATGCCCAAGATTACCATCCGAGTGCCGGCGGGGAAGTGGTTCATATAGCCTCGGCTATCACTTCCTTATGTCCGGTCGTGATGGTCAAGCGGATTAAGGCGTCCCTGTACATACCAGTTGTGGGAGTATGGGTTCGAGTCACTTCTGGGGTGTGAGTTTTCAGTTGTATATAGTCCTGGGGACCATTCAGGCTTGTTTGCATTTGTGTTCCTCACGTGTGCCCCAAAGAATGAGGTGATTTGATAAAATGCTATGCCCAAGATTACCATCCGAGTGCCGGCGGGGAAGTGGTTCATATAGCCTCGGCTATCACTTCCTTATGTCCGGTCGTGATGGTCAAGCGGATTAAGGCGTCCCTGTACATACCAGTTGTGGGAGTATGGGTTCGAGTCACTTCTGGGGTGTGAGTTTTCAGTTGTATATAGTCCTGGGGACCATTCAGGCTTGTTTGCATTTGTGTTCCTCACGTGTGCCCCAAAGAATGAGGTGATTTGATAAAATGCTATGCCCAAGATTACCATCCGAGTGCCGGCGGGGAAGTGGTTCATATAGCCTCGGCTATCACTTCCTTATGTCCGGTCGTGATGGTCAAGCGGATTAAGGCGTCCCTGTACATACCAGTTGTGGGAGTATGGGTTCGAGTCACTTCTGGGGTGTGAGTTTTCAGTTGTATATAGTCCTGGGGACCATTCAGGCTTGTTTGCATATATATATATATATATATATATATATATATATATATATATATATATATATATATATATATATATATGTCGTACCTAGTAGCTAGAATGCACTTTTCGGCCTACTATGCATGGCCCGATTTGCATAATAAGCCAAGTTTTCCTGAATTAGTATATTTTCTCTAATTTTTTTCTTATGAAATGATAAAGCTACCCATTTCATAATGTATGAGGTAAAAAAAATTTATTGGAGTTAAAATTAACGTAGATATATGACCGAACCTAACTAACCCTACCTAACCTATCCTAAACTATCTTCATAGGTTAGGTTAGGTTAGGTAGCTGAAAAAGTTAGGTTAGGTTAGGTTAGGTAGCCGAAAAAGTTAGGTTAGGTTAGGTTAGGTATGTTAGGTAGTCGAAAAACAATTAATTCATGAAAACTTGACTTATTAGGCAAATTGGGCCTTGCATAGTAGGCTGAGAAGTGCGTTCTGGCTACTAGGTACGACATATATATATATATATATATATATATACATATATATATATATATGTATATATATATATATATATATATATATATATATATATATATATATATATATATATATATATATATATAAATATAACTGAAAACTCACACCCCAGAAGTGACTCGAACCCATACTCCCAGGAGCCACGCAACTGGTATGTACAAGACGCCTTAATCCACTTGACCATCACGACCGGACATTCACGACATCACGACCAAATTTACCAAATGAGGTGATTTGGTAAAATGCTATGCCCAAGATTACTATCCAAGTGCCGGCGGTGGGGTGGTTCAAATAGCCTCGGCTATCACCTCATTATGTCCGGTCGTGATCGTCAAGTGGATTAAGGCGTCTTGTACATACCAGTTGCGTTGCTCCTGGGAGTATGGGTTCGAGTCACTTCTGGGGTGTGAGTTTTCAGTTGCATATTGTCCTGGGGACCATTCAGGCTTGTTCGCATTTGTGTTCCTCACGTGTGTCCCAAAGAATGAGGTGATTTGGTAAAATGCTATGCCCAAGATTACTATCCGAGTGCCGGCGGTGGGGTGGTTCAAATAGCCTCGGCTATCACCTCATTATGTCCGGTCATGATGGTCAAGTGGATTAAGGCGTCTTGTACATACCAGTTGCGTTGCTCCTGGGAGTATGGGTTCGAGTCACTTCTGGGGTGTGAGTTTTCAGTTGCATATTGTCCTGGGGACCATTCAGGCTTGTTCGCATTTGTGTTCCTCACGTGTGCCCCAAAGAATGAGGTGATTTGGTAAAATGCTATGCCCAAGATTACTATCCGAGTGCCGGCGGTGGGGTGGTTCAAATAGCCTCGGCTATCACCTCATTATGTCCGGTCATGATGGTCAAGTGGATTAAGGCGTCTTGTACATACCAGTTGCGTTGCTCCTGGGAGTATGGGTTCGAGTCACTTCTGGGGTGTGAGTTTTCAGTTGCATATTGTCCTGGGGACCATTCAGGCTTGTTCGAATTTGTGTTCCTCACGTGTGCCCCAAAGAATGAGGTGATTTAGTAAAATGCTATGCCCAAGATTACTATCCGAGTGCCGGCGGTGGGGTGGTTCAAATAGCCTCGGCTATCACCTCATTATGTCCGGTCGTGATCGTCAAGTGGATTAAGGCGTCTTGTACATACCAGTTGCGTTGCTCCTGGGAGTATGGGTTCGAGTCACTTCTGGGGTGTGAGTTTTCAGTTGCATATTGTCCTGGGGACCATTCAGGCTTGTTCGCATTTGTGTTCCTCACGTGTGTCCCAAAGAATGAGGTGATTTGGTAAAATGCTATGCCCAAGATTACTATCCGAGTGCCGGCGGTGGGGTGGTTCAAATAACCTCGGCTATCACCTCATTATGTCCGGTCATGATGGTCAAGTGGATTAAGGCGTCTTGTACATACCAGTTGCGTTGCTCCTGGGAGTATGGGTTCGAGTCACTTCTGGGGTGTGAGTTTTCAGTTGCATATTGTCCTGGGGACCATTCAGGCTTGTTCGCATTTGTGTTCCTCACGTGTGCCCCAAAGAATGAGGTGATTTGGTAAAATGCTATGCCCAAGATTACTATCCGAGTGCCGGCGGTGGGGTGGTTCAAATAGCCTCGGCTATCACCTCATTATGTCCGGTCATGATGGTCAAGTGGATTAAGGCGTCTTGTACATACCAGTTGCATTGCTCCTGGGAGTATGGGTTCGAGTCACTTCTGGGGTGTGAGTTTTCAGTTGCATATTGTCCTGGGGACCATTCAGGCTTGTTCGCATTTGTGTTCCTCACGTGTGCCCCAAAGAATGAGGTGATTTGGTAAAATGCTATGCCCAAGATTACTATCCGAGTGCCGGCGGTGGGGTGGTTCAAATAGCCTCGGCTATTACCTCATTATGTCCGGTCGTGATGGTCAAGTGGATTAAGGCGTCTTGTACATACCAGTTGCGTTGCTTCTGGGAGTATGGGTTCGAGTCACTTCTGGGGTGTGAGTTTTCAGTTGCATATTGTCCTGGGGACCATTCAGGCTTGTTCGCATTTGTGTTCCTCACGTGTGCCCCAAAGAATGAGGTAATTTGGTAAAATGCTATGCCCAAGATTACTATCCGAGTGCCGGCGGTGGGGTGGTTCATATAGCCTCGGCTATCACCTCATTATGTCCGGTCGTGATGGTCAAGTGGATTAAGGCGTCTTGTACATACCAGTTGCGTTGCTTCTGGGAGTATGGGTTCGAGTCACTTCTGGGGTGTGAGTTTTCAGTTATATATATATATATATATATATATATATATATATATATATATATATATATATTTATATATATATATATTTATATATATATATATATATATAGTTATTGACCTACGACCTAAGTTGACTTACTTTCGGAGATGTTCTCCATCCTACAGCAGCCCTAAGTTAAATGTGTATGACACCCTTCTGAGGTACATGCTAGTGAAAGTCCTGAACCTGCCTTTGGACGGCTCTCAGTGGGAGCAAGCAACCTTTCCTCTAAGACTCGGCAGCCTTGGTGTCCGCACAGCCTCTCAAATTGCTCTACCAGCCTTCCTTTCCTCCTCCCATGCATCGCACGACCTCGTCAGAGATATCTTACCTGCAACCCTGAGAGATTTAGCAGGAATACACTGAATGTTCAAATCAGTGAGATCTTGCAGCCCCAGCAACCATTATA
Organism: Procambarus clarkii; assembly: GCF_040958095.1. Lineage (NCBI taxonomy): Eukaryota > Metazoa > Arthropoda > Malacostraca > Decapoda > Cambaridae > Procambarus > Procambarus clarkii. Next base: position 44,729,714 of record NC_091174.1, on the reverse strand, counting down.
GTGCCAACAAAACAACACAAACAGTCTGGCTGGGACCACCCTCTAGTGGAATAAGTAGCTGATGCCATGCTCAGCGCCGCAACATCAGACAAGGAGAAAGCCCGCCTCAGAGCAGTGCGTGCCCCAATGCAGGAGACTTCCTCCTGGCAGTACCCATGTCGGCAATGGGCACGCGCCTAGATCCAGAATGCCTTCGTGTAGCAGTGGCTCTCCGCCTTGGTGCCCGAATTCACACTGAATACAAGTGTATTTGCAACAGGGTGGAAGCAGACCAATACGGAGTGCATGGGTTGCATTGCGGAAGCATAAAGGGCTGGCATGCAAGACACAACGAGGTCAATGACATCTTCAAAAGAAGCCTCGTCTTAGCTAGGTGCCCAGTGGAGAGAGAACCTCGCATCCTAGCGGCCCAAAGCCCGGATTTCCCCGCACTTCGCCCTGATGGCATCACCTTATACTCCTGGAAGGAGGGTAGACAGTTGGTGTGGGACTACACATGTGTATCCACCCTGGCTGACACCTATGTACTCTTCGGAGCTGATCAAGCAGGTGGGGCGTCCAACCACAGGGAAACAGCAAAATCACTCAAGTACAGGCGACTGGAAGGCCAATGCCTCTTTGTTCCCATAGCGTCTGAGACGCATGGCCCCTGGGGTAAAAGTGAATTGGGATTTCTCAAGGAATTGGGTTCCAAGCTTATTGACGTCACCAGAGACCCAAGGGCTTCCAGTTTTTTGTTTCAGCGCCTCAGTGTGGCGATCCAGAGGGGAAAGGCCTGCTGCATCCTCGGTTCCTGTCCGGAAGCAGAGGAGCTTCAAAAGATCCATAACCTTTAGGCATTTGTCTTGTATGTCTTACAATCTTTAAATACACAATAAAGCAAAAAAAAAAAAAAAAGAAGAGGGTGGTAGGAGAAAAACACACAGAAACTGCATTGGAGGGGGACCTACATTCCCTCCAATGCGTTATGTGTGGTTTCCTCCGAGGCTTTGGGTCCCCAGCCGGTCGGCCGAGCGGACAGCATGCGGGACTTATGATCCTGTGGTCCTGGGTTCGATCTCAGGCACTGGCGAGAAACAATGGGCAGAGTTTCTTTTACCCTATGCCCCTGTTACCTAGCAGTAAATTAGGTACCTGGGTGTTAGTCAGCTGTCACGGGCTGCTTCCTGGGGGTGGAGGCCTGGAGGCCTGGTCGAGGACCGGGCCGCGGGGACACTAAAAGCCCCGAAATCATCTCAAGATAACCTCAAGATAACCCCCTTCTTCCAGCCAGAGGTGGTACTCCCTTCCCTTATAATATATAAATATATGTATATATGCAAACAAGCCTGAATGGTCCCCAGGACTATATACAACTGAAAACTCACTCCCCAGAAGTGACTCGAACCCATACTGCCAGGAGCAACGCAACTGGTATGTACAGGGACGCCTTAATCCGCTTGACCGTCACGACTGGACATAAGAAAGTGATAGCCTAAGCTATTTGAACCACTTCCCCGCCGGCACTCGGATAGTAATCTTGGGCATAGCATTTTATCAAATCACCTCATTCTTTGGGGCAACGCGTGAGGAACACAAATGCAAACAAGCCTGAATGGTCCCCAGGACTATATACAACTGAAAACTCACACCCCAGAAGTGACTGGAACCCATACTGCCAGGAGCAACGCAACTGGTATGTACAGGGACGCCTTAATCCGCTTGACCATCACGACCGGACATAAGGAAGTGATAGCCGAAGCTATTTGAACCACTTCCCCGCCGGCACTCGGATAGTAATCTTGGGCATAGCATTTTATCAAATCACCTCATTCTTTGGGGCAACACGTGAGGAACACAAATGCAAACAAGCCTGAATGGTCCCCAGGACTATATACAACTGAAAACTCACACCCCAGAAGTGACTCGAACCCATACTGCCAGGAGCAACGCAACTGGTATGTACAGGGACGCCTTAATCTGCTTGACCATCACAACCGGACATAAGGAAGTGATAGCCTAAGCTATTTGAACCACTTCCCCGCCGGCACTCGGATAGTAATCTTGGGCATAGCATTTTATCAAATCACCTCATTCTTTGGGGCAACACGTGAGGAACACAAATGCAAACAACCCTGAATGGTCCCCAGGACTATATACAACTGAAAACTCACACCCCAGAAGTGACTCGAACCCATACTGCCAGGAGCAACGCAACTGGTATGTACAGGGACGCCTTAATCCGCTTGACCATCACGAACGGATATAAGGAAGTGATAAGGCCTCCCTGTACATACCAGTTGCGTTGCTCCTGGCAGTATGGGTTCGCGTCACTTCTGGGGTGTGAGTTTTCAGTTGTATATAGTCCTGGGGACCATTCAGGCTTGTTTGCATTTGTGTTCCTCACGTGTTGCCCCAAAGAATGAGGTGATTTGATAAAATGCTATGCCCATGATTACTATCCGAGTGCCGGCGGGGAAGTGGTTCAAATAGCTTAGGCTATCACTTCCTTATGTCCAGTCGTGATGGTCAAGTGGATTAAGGCGTCCCTGTACATACCAGTTGCGTTGCTCCTGGCAGTATGGGTTCGAGTCACTTCTGGGGTGTGAGTTTTCAGTTATATGTATATATATATATATATATATATATATATATATATATATATATATATATATATATATATATATATATATATATGAAAAGAAGTGAGGGTACCACCTCTGGTGCCAATGTGGGGACCCATAGCCTCGGAGAAGAAAATAAAAAGTATTCAGAGGAGACCTTGTGGTTTCTCACTGAACACTAATAATATCTTCTCCTACCACCCCCATTATTTTGTATGTACACATATATATTTGCTTTATTTGAACTTTGTTACAAAAAAGGAGTTACATATAGGTTACAAAGATGGTTAACTTAGGTTGTCGAGTTCCTCCAGCTCCTCAGATGGCGTGCAGGAACCCTGGATGCAGTGCGCATTTCCCCTCTGTATCGCCACGCTGAGGCGCTGGAAAAGAGAGCTGGCAGCTCTAGGATCCCTTGTTGTTTCAATGATCCTAGAACCCAGTTCCTTCATATATATATATATATATATATATATATATATATATATATATATATATATATATATATATATGTCGTACCTAGTAGCCAGAACGCACTCTACAGCCTACTATGCAAGGCCCGATTTGCCTAATAAGCCAAGTTTTCCTGAATTAATATATTTTCTCTAATTTTTTCTTATGAAATGATAAAGCTACCCATTTCATTATGTATGTGGTCAAATTTTTTTTATTGGAGTTAAAATTAACGTAGATATTTGACCGAACCTAACCAACCCTACCTAACCTAACCTAACCTATCTTTATAGGTTCGGTTACGTTAGGTAGCCGAAAAAGTTAGGTTAGATTAGGTTAGGTAGGTTAGGTAGTCGAAAAACGATTAATTCAGGAAAACTTGGCTTATTAGGCAAATTGGGCCTTGCATAGTAGGCTGAGAAGTGCGTTCTGGCTACTAGGTACGACATATATATATGTATATATGTCATACCTAGTAGCCAGAACGCACTTCTCAGCCTACTATGCAAGGCCCGATTTGCCTAATAAGCCAAGTTTTCCTGAATTAATATATTTTCACTAATTTTTTTCTTATGAAATGATAAAGCTACCCATTTCATTATGTATGAGTTCAATGCTTTTTATTGGAGTTGAAATTAACGTAGATATATGACCGAACCTAACCAACCCTACCTAACCTAACCTAACCTATATTTATAGGTTAGGTTAGGTTAGGTAAACGAAAAAGTTAGGTTAGGTTAGGTTAGGTAAGTTAGGTAGTCGAAAAACAATTAATTCATGAAAACTTGGCTTATTAGGCAAATCGGACCTTGCATAGTAGGCTGAGAAGTGCGTTCTGGGTACTAGGTACGACATATATATATATATATATATATATATATATATATATATATATATATATATATATATATATATATATATATATATAACTGAAAACTCACACCCCAGAAGTGACTCGAACCCATACTCCCAGGAGCAACGCAACTGGTATGTACAAGACGCCTTAATCCACTTGACCATCACGACCGGACATAATGAGGTGATAGCCGAGGCTATTTGAACCACCCCACCGCCGGCACTCGGATAGTAATCTTGGGCATAGCATTTTACCAAATCACCTCATTCTTTGGGGCACACGTGAGGAACACAAATGCGAACAAGCCTGAATGGTCCCCAGGACAATATGCAACTGTGCAATATGCAAATCACCTCAGAATGAGGTGATTAGGTAAAATGCTATGCCAAAGATAACTATCCGAGTGCCGGCGGTGGGGTGGTTCATATAGCCTCGGCTATCACCTCATTATGTCCGGTCGTGATGGTCAAGTGGATTAAGGCGTCTTGTACATACCAGTTGCGTTGCTTCTGGGAGTATGGGTTCGAGTCACTTCTGGGGTGTGAGTTTTCAGTTGCATATGTCCTGGGGACCATTCAGGCTTGTTCGCATTTGTGTTCCTCACGTGTGCCCCAAAGAATGAGGTGATTTGGTAAAATGCTATGCCCAAGATAACTATCCAAGTGCCGGCGGTGGGGTGGTTCATATAGGCTCGGCTATCACCTCATTATGTCCGGTCGTGATGGTCAAGTGGATTAAGGCGTCTTGTACATACCAGTTGCGTTGCTTCTGGGAGTATGGGTTCGAGTCACTTCTGGGGTGTGAGTTTTCAGTTGCATATGTCCTGGGGACCATTCAGGCTTGTTCGCATATATATATATATATATATATATATATATATATATATATATATATATATATATATATATATATATATATATATATATATATATATATATATATATATATATATTAGTATATTTTGGTAGCAGTCTTTCCTGTAGACATATATTATTAAATATGACCGAAAAAGTAAGATTAATAATTCTAACACGAATTTTCTCAATCTTTCGTACATTACGCTTCATTGTTGGAGGTAAATCAAAAATCACTTCTCCAAAATTCATTTTTATTTCTAGTCTGACGCGACACGGGCGCGTTTCGTAAAACTTATTACATTTTCAAAGACTTCACAAATACACAACTGATTAGAACTTACGTATCTCTGAGTTTATATCTACATTTGAGTGAGGTGGGAAGGGTGATGTGGCATTAGAACAAGATGGGATATTAATAGGGTATTAAAAGTATCAACACAAGACAGAACAGAAACAATGGGTATTGAATAGAAGTGTTTGTAGAAAGCCTATTGGTCCATATTTCTTGATGCTTCTATATTGGAGTGGAGTCTTGAGGTGGGTAGAATATAGTTGTGCAATAATTGGCTGTTGATTGCTGGTGATGACTTCTTGATGTGTAGTGCCTCGCAATTCTCAAGCCGCCTGCTATCGCTGCATCTATCGATGATTTCTGTGTTGTTTACTAGGATTTCTCTGGCGATGGTTTGGTTATGGGAAGAGATTATATGTTCCTTAATGGAGCCCTGTTGCTTATGCATCGTTAAACGCCTAGAAAGAGATGTTGTTGTCTTGCCTATATACTGGTTTTTTTGGAGCTTACAGTCCCCAAGTGGGCATTTGAAGGCATAGACGACGTTAGTCTCTTTTAAAGCGTTCTGTTTTGTGTCTGGAGAGTTTTTCAAGAGTAGGCTGGCCGTTTTTCTGGTTTTATAGTAAATCGTCAGTTGTATCCTCTGATTTTTGTCTGTAGGGATAACGTTTCTATTAACAATATCTTTCAGGACCCTTTCCTCCGTTTTATGAGCTGTGGAAAAGAAGTTCCTGTAAAATAGTCTAATAGGGGGTATAGGTGTTGTGTTAGTTGTCTCTTCAGAGGTTGCATGGCTTTTCACTTTCCTTCTTATGATGTCTTCGATGAAACCATTGGAGAAGCCGTTATTGACTAGGACCTGCCTTACCCTACAGAGTTCTTCGTCGACTTGCTTCCATTCTGAGCTGTGGCTGAGAGCACGGTCGACGTATGCGTTAACAACACTCCTCTTGTACCTGTCAGGGCAGTCGCTGTTGGCATTTAGGCACATTCCTATGTTTGTTTCCTTAGTGTAGACTGCAGTGTGGAAACCTCCGCCCTTTTCCATGACTGTTACATCTAGAAAAGGCAGCTTCCCATCCTTTTCCGTCTCGTAAGTGAAACGCAGCACGGAACTCTGCTCAAATGCCTCCTTCAGCTCCTGCAGATGTCTGACATCAGGTACCTGTGTAAAAATGTCGTCAACATACCTGCAGTATATGGCCGGTTTCAAGTTCATGTCGACTAAGACTTTTTGCTCGATGGTACCCATGTAGAAGTTTGCAAACAGGACACCTAGGGGAGAACCCATGGCGACCCCATCTACTTGCTTATACATGTGCCCATCCGGGCTCAAGAAGGGTGCCTCTTTAGTACAAGCTTGGAGTAGTTTCCTCAGAATACTTTCTGGCATGTCAAGAGGAGTACAGGCTGGATCACGATACACTCTGTCGGCTATCATTCCGATTGTCTCGTCCACAGGTACGTTGGTAAACAGCGATTCTACGTCCAACGAGGCTCTTATCCCTGTGGCCCGTGTGCCCCGCAGTAAGTCCACAAATTCCTTTGGAGACTTCAGGCTGAAGGCGCAAGGAACATAAGGAGTCAGCAGGCCGTTGAGTCGCTTCGCCAGTCTGTACGTGGGTGTGGGTATCTGGCTAATGATTGGCCGAAGTGGGTTTCCAGGCTTGTGCGTCTTGACATTTCCATACGCATATCCAGGTTTATATTCCCCAATGATCTTTGGCAGGTGGAGTCCGGATTTCTCGGCGTTCACAGTTTCGATCAGTTTGTTGACCTTTGCTTTTAATTCGGCTGTAGTGTCCTTCGTTACCCTTTGGAACTTAGTTTGGTCAGAGAGTATGATGTTCATTTTCGCCAGATATTCGTCTTTTTTAAGAATGACATATATTGGCGACTTGTCACCTCTCCTGACAACTATCTCCTTGTTCTCACGAAGGCTTTTAGCTGCCGCTTTAAGCTCGGGGGACAGTATGGTGCTTCTGTAGTTGCCTCGATTCTTTCCTCCTTCTGCAATAAGTTCTGCTTGTAAGGTATCTTTGGTACATACCTTACAAACCATTGGCTTCTCCAATGGTTTCATCGAAGACATCATAAGAAGGAAAGTGAAAAGCCATGCAACCTCTGAAGAGACAACTAACACAACACCTATACCCCCTATTAGACTATTTTACAGGAACTTCTTTTCCACAGCTCATAAAACGGAGGAAAGGGTCCTGAAAGATATTGTTAATAGAAACGTTATCCCTACAGACAAAAATCAGAGGATACAACTGACGATTTACTATAAAACCAGAAAAACGGCCAGCCTACTCATGAGAAACTCTCCAGACACAAAACAGAACGCTTTAAAAGAGACTAACGTCGTCTATGCCTTCAAATGCCCACTTGGGGACTGTAAGCTCCAAAAAACCCAGTATATAGGCAAGACAACAACATCTCTTTCTAGGCGTTTAACGATGCATAAGCAACAGGGCTCCATTAAGGAACATATAATCTCTTCCCATAACCAAACCATCGCCAGAGAAATCCTAGTAAACAACACAGAAATCATCGATAGATACAGCGATAGCAGGCGGCTTGACGTTTGCGAGGCACTACACATCAAGAAGTCAACACCAGTAATCAACAGCCAATTATTGCACAACTATATTCTACCCACCTCAAGACTCCACTCCAATATACAAGCATCAAGAAATATGGACCAATAGGCTTTCTACAAACACTTCTATTCAATACCCATTGTTTCTGTTCTGTCTTGTGTTGATACTTTTAATACCCTATTAATATCCCATCTTGTTCTAATGCCACATCACCCTTCCCACCTCACTCAAATGTAGATATAAACTCAGAGATACGTAAGTTCTAATCAGTTGTGTATTTGTGAAGTCTTTGAAAATGTAATAAGTTTTACGAAACGCGCCCGTGTCGCGTCAGACTAGAAATAAAAATGAATTTTGGAGAAGTGATTTTTGATTTACCTCCAACAGTGAAGCGTAATGTACGAAAGATTGAGAAAATTCGTGTTAGAATTATTAATCTTACTTTTTCGGTCATATTTAATAATATATATATATACACATATATATATATATATATATATATATATATATATATATATATATATAAATATATATATATATATATATATATATATATATATATATATATATATATATATATATATATATATATATATATATATATATATATATAAATATATATGTATCTATATATATATATATATATATATATATATATATATATATATATATATATATATATATATATATATATATATATATACACACATATATATATAGATCCAGCCCCGACCACGGCGGTCTCCGGGGTTGGAGGTCCCTGTGCCCTTCTGCACGACCTTCGAGGTCAACCCCGGAACTCACAGTTCCTGCGACGCCGCTGGAACCAATCTTATTGGCGTATGCCTTTCCATTAGAGACTTTCAGCGCCGAGGAGAGGGGGGACCTGCTGCCTGGGTAACAGCTTCTCCCCCGAATCAACCTACCCTGGCTTTGCGCCCTGGTGAGGCCACTCCAGACCGACAACCAGAGTGCAACTCCATAGTCTCCTGAGACTGATGGATGCCTACTACTACTACTATGTATATATATGCACAACTTGCCTAAACACGCAAGTGAAGTTATGCAACCTTAGAACACTTTCCCACCAGGAGATTCGAACCCTAGCCAGCACAGAAGCCTTACAGCAACTGGCATAACTGGTACACCATTAACCCACTGCACCACAGCTCAGACCCTTAAAAGAGATGGTAATTTCGGAGTATTTCAAATCCCCAAAGATCACCACCTCCCAAGGGCAACTAGAGCATAGTGAGGGGCTACTCACGTTCTTTCATCAAATTCCGGTTAATATGGGAGAACTCTGTGTCTATGCTTAATGCACAACTTGCCTAAACATGCAAGAGAAGTTATACAACCTTAGAACACTTTCCCACCGGGAGATTCGAACCCTAGCCAGCACAGAAGCCTTACAGCAACTGGCATAAATGGTACGCCTTTACCCACTGCACCACAGCTCAGACCCTTAAAAGAGATGGTAATTTCGGAGTATTTCAATCCCTCAATGTATATATATATATATATATATATATATATATATATATATATATATATATATATATATATGCACAGACTACCCAATTCCAGTAGCTGAAGTTTATAACTTTTTAGACACTCATCCCACCAGGGGACTCGAACACTAGCCAACAAGGTGGCAGTTGCATGCTGTATCCACTACACCATACTTCAAAGCCATTAGGAGAGGTAGGAATTCTGGGGTATTACTTTACCACCCCAATAATACCCCAGATAGTAATACCCCAGAATTCCTACCTCTCTTAATGGCTTTGAAGTATGGTGTATTGGATACAGCATGCAACTGCCACCTTGTTGGCTAGTGTTCGAGTCCCCTGGTGGGATGAGTGTCTAAAAAGTTATAAAATTCAGCTACTGGAATAGGGTAGTCTGTGCATTAAGCATTTGGCACTGAGTTTTCCCATATAACAGGGCTCGATGAAAGAGCATCCGGGGTCCCACACTATCTCATCGCCTGGGAGAGGATTGGAGTTCTGGTTGGTTAAATACCCCAGAATTCCTACCTCTCTTAATGG